>NC_051276.1:34977121-35169621 GCF_015220745.1 Sebastes umbrosus | reverse complement strand
TAATAAATGCATAAAAACATACATTTGAAAATAAATAAAAAATAAATGCAAAGTAAATAAATAAATACATTTAAATAATACATAAATAAATAAATAAAAGGGAAAATTAAATGGAAGAATAAATAAATAAGGGAATTAATACAAAGATAAATAAATAAAGCAAATTAAAACAGAAATATCCATTTATGTCACATTTTATCAATTAATTAATGGCTACATTTATTTTTTAATATTATTTTTAATATTATTTTTAATATTATTTTTGCGTAATTTCTCATCTATTTATTTATTTTGGCAGGGTCAGTCCTCCATAAGTAACTTGTCACTAAAGCTGCTAGATAAATGTAGTGGAGTATAAACTATAAATGGGACAACTCAAGTAAAGTACTGACACTTCAAATATGTACTGAAGTATATTACTTTAGTAAATATACTTAATTACATTTCACCACTGACTGAGACCAAAAACAGGAATTATCAATAAAAGACGATATGATATACAGTAAAAGTGTGTTCAAGACAACATGTTTTCAAATATCAATAAAAATGTAATAAAGCTTGTGTACATTTAGATATTAATGTTTAATGTATTGGTGTGTGCGTGCGTGCGTGCGTGCGTGCGTGCGTGCGTGTGCGTGTGCGTGTGCGTACAGGGTTTGAGTCCAGGTTGTTACGACACCTACAACGCGGACATTGACTGCCAGTGGATCGACATCACTGACGTCTCTCCTGGAAAATACATCCTCAAGGTCTGTTACTCTGCTCAGAGTCTACTGGAGGAAATAAAAACTTTATTTTTATTAGATTTATTAGATTTATATTAGACAAGTTGTGCTTTCCCATTCACTTCAATACATTTGGGTTTAAGTTATTCTATATTTTCCTTATTACTCTCTAGAAATAGTCTACTCACTGGAGCACCAATGTGGATTAATCCGCTGCTAATCTGCACTATTTCCTCCTGTTTGTTTGATAAAAACTACAGTTTTAGGAGATTAATAATAAAACTATATAATTGTGTTTTTAAATATGTACAGTACGTCTTCAATAGGAACCACCGGGCTTGGAGCTGAGAGGATAGGGGTAGGAAGAATTAAGAGACGGACTAACACATTTGGCCTTTCCCATTTCCCAATTTGTACATCCTCGGTTCCTTTCCTCGTCTCCTCTCCTCACGTCTTAGTCCTGTCATTTTAGAGAATGAAGAATGAACTACAGCCTTTATATATTTTATTGTGTGAAACACTACATATAGACTACATATCTACTAAATAGAGTAACACCAAACTAATCCTGTAAACTTGAGGAGAGGTGACCTCATGTACTGATGATGATGATGTCGTCCCGCCAGGTGTCAGTAAACCCCCGGCAGCAGGTTCCAGAGTCCAACTACAACAACAACGTAGTCCGCTGTGACGTCCAGTACACCGGCACCGCCGCACACGTCTCCGGATGCACCACGACGTCGTGAGAAACTCTTTCTTCTTCTCCACTTATCAGTTTGAGTTTTATTTCAGCTTCTTTGCAGACATTTAAGGTTTTATTGTTTTGTTAGTAATTTATACATTTTAAAATCACTTTAACATACTTATTATTCAGATTTGGGTATGTGAAGATGACAAATGAATCACTCAGTTGTAGCTGGTTGATATCACAGCTAACAGGTCGTTGTTTTGTCTTCAGTGTAATGGTAACTCTTAACCCTTTAATGTTAACAGAAACAGTTTCTCTTTGCATATTTTATGTCCTTGGGGCAATAACAACAATCAACAGACCCCACCATTTTTTTTAATAAAGGCCTCTACTAAACATTTAAGATGTCGCTTCATGGTAAAAGTAAAACACAAGATACTCTTATTATGCTACTAATCTCTTAGTATACCAACATATTACCACAAAATTGGTAGTATTACCAGTAGTACCACTAGTATTAATTCATTAATAATGTATTTATTCTAGATATTTACCATATTTACAGAAGGCTACTTTGAAAACTGATACTTATATATTTATTTATCAAATATATAATAGAAAAACATTAAATATATGATATTAACAAATAATATTAATACTGAAGTCCTGAAAGGTAAGGTCATTTTCTAAGTCTGATCTGAATTATTTTCTCTCCTGTGTTTATGACTTAAGAACAGGTGAAAAAAATAACATGTTTCTCCAGGATAATCTTTCTAAATTAGTGCTCGCCATCCAATCGCCGAAAAATGCAAATTCTTGCAGAAATCTCCAAACGTCAAAAAGATTTTGATCCCAAATCACAGCATGGCTTTTTCTATCGTGTTCCTCAAGGTCTTGGTCTTAATGTGCTATTTGGGAGGGATTATTAATCATGGTTCAAATTAGCACCAAATCTGTGTAACAAATGGTATCAACACAAAAATTGCTGCAACAATTTATGAGGCACAATAGAGCAATAATTAATTCATGTTTATTTCTTTTTTATTTCTAACAACTCGACACACAGTGCTGAGCTGCATCTCAGATTAATCCCCAGGTTCCCAGCTTTCAGATGATGTACACCACTTCTAGGTGACATCTACTGTTGACCTGCTATCTCCCCCAAAAGACCCCCTGTACCCCCCTAAAGAAGGGTCTATTGTGGGTCTCAGACGGTTAATGATCAATACTTTCATTCAGTGGTTGATTTTGTTCTTTTATTTCTTGCAGCTACTGAGATGAATTCTGCAACATGAGCTTGAAAACGAAGACAGACGGAGGAAACAGTGGACGCTGCAGAAGAATGCAGTTTAAAGTTACATGTGACGTAAATAATAATACAGTTATAACCAGATTAAATAAAAAAGGGATCATTAAAAGTCTCATAAAACACCTGAACCAGGTTGTTTTGTTCCAAATTAAACCTGAATAGCTTTTTCAAATTACAGAGGTATTTACGTTTGTGAGTATCCAGGATTAAATACAAGTACAAGTAAAGTTAGAGGTTATGGATTAGGATGCACCACTTATTTGTAAATCCATCACTATGTTGTAAAGTCCTGTCAAAGATCTGAATAGCTGCTAACTAGTTTAAAATTAGTGATTTACTACATCAGTTGCACCATTAAAACTTAAGAAATGTCTTATCAAAAGCAAACTATATAACCGTAACATCACCAGCTGTAACTTAACTTCCAAAAATAACAGTTTTATGGGGCCAAACATTAAACTCACCAGCCAGTCCTTTTGTTAATGTCTTTGCTTTATTTATATCTGTACATGTGGAGACATGTGTGTGTTTCAGAGTTAGTAGCATTCATGAAGTTTAAAATTAACCTTACAGACAAAGTTAGTCACATCATCTGCATAACGTTTAATAATTTGGAGACTGTATTGTTTTGTAGAATGTACCTGTTTATGTATAATAATAATAATAATAATAATAAAAAACAGCATTTGGATCAAGTGTGAGGTCAGACGTGTCCATATTACTTCTGATTCTCTAAACAGGTCATGCTGTATGTTAGCAGCAGTGTTGTCAGATGTTAAACTATTGTACCAAAGGTTTGAAAATTATCGTATTTTGAGAAAAATCATTGTGCGCGAGTCATAACTACAAGAACAAAGGAGCATAAATGTGTAATTTTAATTTAATTTAATTCAAATTATCGTAGATTATTAGTCTGTTAAGATAGTTAGTTAGTGAGCTACGCAACAATTACACCTGACAGCTACATATAGGAGTAAATATAATAACTAGTAATAAGAACAACTGATAGAAGTTTGTTTGATGCAATATCTGTTATGATTTACTGATGTGTAAACCTACACTTTACTTACTTTATAACTAAACTGAGACTAAGATTGAGTTTACAAACAGGTGGTGCAACTTTCTACTTTTTACTGGTTTACCTGTGTTTTTTGTTTTGGAAACCGTCTGGGTTTATTTCATGTTTCAAGATGAATCTGTTAGTTATAAAGGTTTTATAATATAGTTTTCATTCAGTTTTCTCACAGTCAGGAGATGTGATGTTGACATTTGTTTTTTTGAGATCACAAAATATCTATTCTAATGCCCCCCCAAAAAAAACTATTTAATTTAACGCACCGTGAGAAAACAGTTCTTATTTTCTGATCTTAATCTCCACTACATGATCATTTTCTGGTCACACACAGAGACACTTACTTGTCCTTCCTGGGCTTCCGTAGACTTCTTATTATATACAATATTTGATCAATCAATGTCAGTAAAACTGACATTTTACTAATATTTAATGTTAATTTAGACTGTAGAAATTTCAGTTTCTGGGACATTTTTCAGACATAAATTGATCACTTCCTGTAAGGTTTTATTATTTCACTAACTGTTCTTTATTGGTGCTGTAGAGTAGAGCTTTCATTTTTGGTGCTAAAGGTGCTAAAGTTTTCACTTTTTGCCATTTTGTGTTCCCAAATTTAACCAAAAATACTCACCAGGGGGACACAGTCAGACTTCCAAACTAATGTGTGCCTTTCTGTTGGTGGACAGAGTGTGTATACAGAGTACACAGTGTGTGTACTTGTACTCGACAACCTGCAGAGCTGTATATAGGCGAGCTCACATCTCATCATGTTATCAACCTGCATTACTGCTTCATATCACTTTAATAAAGCTTGCTTGAATGTGAACAGTGTTGACGTCTTTATGTATACTTTCAGTGTGTGCACAAAGTTATATACAGTATTGTGTGTGTGTATATATATCTATAGATATATATTTATATCTATAGATATATATAGATATATATTTAGTATATGCATTATATTTGAATGTTTCCTGTTCCTCCAGTGTCGAATGCAATAAAAGCTGCTGTCTTTAATATATCATTTATTTTCATGCGGATATTTTAGTACTTTTACTTTTGGTACTTTAAGTACATTTTAATGTAATAATATCGGGTCTGGGCCGAGCCTTTCAGGCCCGGGGGAACAGGTGTAACGGGCACCGCAGCATTTTCCCTGATGAATAGTTCTCTTCTATTTGAATTACGGGTGTGGCAGCTGCCAATTCTCTGGTGTTTGCTGTTGTTTCCCTTTTCCCTGGTGTTTTTTTGGTTGAGTTGCTGAGTGATTAGAGGGTTATTCAGTTCACCTGTTGCGCAGGGTGTGGGGACTGGCTCTTAAATGATAGTTGAGAGCAGCTTGGTGCATTCCCCTCTTGGCCAATCAGGGGTGTAACGACGCCCTTTCTGTAGGGCTTAAAAGAGGAGGGAAACTGCACACCCAGTGTCATTCTGATCTCTCCTTCACTCAATGCAACATGTGTTATCAGCTTTACCAGAAACTCTGGTCTGTTTTGGGCCCTTTTGGGATTCTGTGATCTTTGTGTTTTGTTTGTTGAGAGTGTTGACTCTCCTAGTTGGGGAAACAAGTTAAGTGCCAACCAATTGGGTTACCTGCACTGGGACGATTAGGTGCTATTTGTGCAACAGCTGGCTTGCCTTACGATAGCCTAATGCCTGCAGGCTGTATTTTTGTATTCTATTCATTTGTTGATTTTCAATGAAACCCTTTATACCCATTTCTTTTAGTGTATTTTATTTGGGAAAACTTTAAAGGAGGGTAAAAGGAAAAGCAAAACCAATATTTCAGTTTCCTTAATTGTTTGTTATTATAGAGGCATTTGTTCATTATTGAAGAGGCATTTGTTCATTTTTATTATTAAGAAGGCATTTTATTTTATATTATTATGTGGATGGGAACTGTTTTTCAGTCTTCTGACTGAACAACTAAAGTCTGGGGAACTCAGTACCGCCACATAATTGACAGTTCCCATCCATCTATCTATTATCTTGAGGCAGAAGAAAGCGATTGTGCCAATGTCCAACAAAAACCTGGTCAACATCTGGCGCAGTATTTTCCTGCTATTTAAAGGGTGCATTATTCAGATAGTAAGATGCGTCTACATAGGCAGTAAGACTGGGACGATTCACCTATCTCCCGACTCAATACTATCACGATATTTGGGTGCCGATTCGATATGTATTGCGATTTTTAATTATTACGATTTGATATTATGATTTGATATTGATTTTTGTTAACTTTTTTTAACAATAGACCATGGGGAAAAGTTGAATCATACACTTCTAGGGACTTTTACTTTAAATGAATCCAGTAAAAATGTTTGATTTTCAGCATGTATGTAGTCAGAGATGTCCTGAAGTCAAATACATCAGTCATTGTCAGGAATTATTTATTATCCAGCAACCCAAAAATCAAAGAATAAAGACATTTCCCTCACAGATTAGTGCTATTTTCTTTTTAACTTATAAGGGACATGTAATGTTTTATACTTCTGGTGAATATAATCCATCAATCTTATTTCAATAGATGTATTTTGTATATACAGTTCCCTTTGTTAACACCTTATTTTGAAAAGCGGACGTAGTCCCACGTGTCTACTTCCTCTAACTTCTCCAAGGTGGTCTCTAGCTCTCCTGTCAGCTCCGTTCTCTTTATCCATCCATGGTCAGCTCCATCGGGGCCGTTTGAATGTATTTAACAGAAATGTCAGTATATGGGTGCTCTACAGTTGTAGCGTCGTCAAAATTACAATCCAAACACGTTAAATCGCATTGAAGTCTATGAGATCTTCAGTTTTCTATCCCCCAAAATGGGGCGTGGCCTTATGAGCTGAGAGAGATGTGCAACACACTTTTTGGGCACCTTGAAAACGGTGTTTAAGTTGCATCTTTTTTTATATCATTATTATAGTACATATTGACCTGAAAGTTAAAAAGATTAGATTTAACAAAAGAATCTGAGACCAGCCTGTTCAAATGCTCAAGAGTTTTAATTGGGTATCAAAGATTAGTTTGTGCTAAAAAGCCGTCTTTTCATAACACATTCAGCCTCCTCTCATTAAAGGTCAAAGAGGAAGTCCAGCTCCTGTTACGTCACTTGTCGCTTCATCCCGTCAGCAGCGTTACAGCCAAATTATAAAAGATGTGATTACACATGAGACTGATATATGACACATAAAGACATTCACACGGTCACATCCAGCAGGTGTTTGTGTGTTTGGTTGGTGTCTCTCTGTGTGTGTCAGCTCAGGAGCTACTGATCAGATGGGACCTCCACGGGACAGGGTGTTTCTGGACAGCAGGGATTTGGCTTGGTACAGACAAATGAGCGAGTGGCGGAACACTCAGTATCATCCCAGCAGAAATCGACTGTGAACACAAGAAACACAAGAGTCAGTCAGAGCTTGTGTTAACCACAAACCTTATTTCAGACATCTGACTAAAAACCCATTGACTTCTAGATGACGGGAACAGGAAGTGCTAAAAATGCTAACTCACTTCTGGGTTTTTTTAGGACTGATTCCTGTAGTGCTCTACAATATGTTGTGACTTACCTCCATAGTTCATCTGGAGACAATTCTCGACATGATTTTGATCATCAGGTCTCCCATCACACCACTCTGTATGTTCGAACACGCTGCCATCACTCCAGAGCCACTGGTTGACCTTTAAGACAGAAAAGAAAAAGATGTAGAAGTTAAAAAGTGTCATCCTATCAGTAATCAGACCTGCTGTAGTGATAAATTACCTCTTGGCAGTCAGAGCCTCCAAGCCAGGATTCTTCAGTATTATTGTTCTGATGTATGAACTGCAGAAGGTACTGATGCTCATCTTTATTGTGCACCGATGCGAGGTTTGCACCCATGGTCTGGCAGTGTTTCTACAGGGGAGATGGACAGACAGACGGACAGACAATCAGATATGAAGCTGCACTCTAATGCTGTACATGTGGTCCTCTCCTCCATCAGCAGGAGGATGGTGGAGGAAGGTTTGGCTCAAATATTGAGCTGGTTGACGTGAATATTTGTAGAAGAAGTGATGGAAGTTATTCAGTGTTTAACTTCACCGTTGTACTGTGGTCTCTGCTTACATTGACAGCTTTAATTAGGAGGTTTTGTTGCTTGATTTTCACCAATGCTAGCTGTGTAGCCTACTCCTGTAGCGCCACCAGCAGCTAAAAATGCTAAATATCTCAACATCTGTGACATTGATTGGCACATCATTTGGTTTATACCGTCATGGTTCCCAGATGATGAACCCCACTGACCCTTTTGATCCTCTGACTTTTCCTTATCGACACCACAAGGTTCACATTTGTTTCTTTGAGTGAAATTTCTGGAACAACTATTGGATGGTTATGATGAAATGTGGTTCATCGTTCATGTTCCCCTCAGGATGAATTGTAATAACTTCGTCTGCAAAAAGGCGGATGAAAGTCGGAAAAAAAGTCGGAAAAATGTTCGAAAAAAAAGGCAAAACATTTTGAAAAATATTCGAAAAAAAGTCAGAAAAAGGTGGAAGAAAAGAAATGTCCGAACAACGTTTGACATTTTTTTGAAAAAAGTGCAAATATTTTGAAAAATGTCCAAAAAAGGCGAATGAAAAGCAGAAAAAAAGTCAGAAAAATAGTCTGATAAATGTCGGAAAGTTTATCAATTAAAGTGTAAAAAATGTTGAAAAAAGGCAGAAGAAAGGCGGAAGTCCCAAAATGTCAGGAAAGTATGAGAAAATGTCAAAAAAAAGGCAGAAAAATGTAAGAAAAATGTTTGAAAAATGTCCAAAAAAAGTGCAATTTTTTTTGAAAAAAGGCGGAAAAAATTCAGAAAAATTTGGTGATCCTTTGACTTTTCATCTAGCGCCATCATCAGGTCAACATTTTAATGTGTGTAATACTTTAGTTTATGACCAAATACCTGCAGAACTAAAGACAGATTGTTCTTTGTGTTTAGTGCTAATTACCAAATGTTAGCATGCTAACACGCTACACTAACAAGATAACATGAGCATGCCAGCACTGTTAGCATTTAGCTCAAAACTGCTTGTTCTAATTACAGCCTCACAGAGCTGCTAGCATGACTGCAGATTCTAAGCGGGGGTTCACGTAGGCCGCGAAAGCGCCGCAATTTTCGGAGAAGCGCTGCCCACTTCCTTTGGGCGCATGTGTAAATCAATCGATCCCTTGATTTATAGTTAGATATAGTTAGTTCAATAACAAGAGTAACATAGAGACACCAAGTCAGGAGAAAATGCTGATTAGTCAGCTGTGCAACAAGTCAACACCAGCAGAATGAACTTGTAGAAACATTTCACTAGTTACCTCAGCGTCAAACCAAGTCATCGGTGTGTCAACGAAGCCGTAAAAGCGACATTGGAACGGGAAAAATTCCGGTGGTGGGGCTTCGGTGGAATTGTCTATGAAGACAAACAGAGAATTGCCAGTAATTTAATAACATTGTCATTTAACAGCAAATAGAGGTGTAGCTGTGGAGTCTGAGGGCTGCACTCTTCTATCTGCACATATATATATATATATATGTATGTGTATGTAGGTGGAAAAAAGATAAACTCCAGGTATCTTTTGACATTTTAAGGGAAAGCTGGTGCAGATACCAGAAAATTGTTAAAATTCAGTGAAAACAGTATTTCTCTGGTATTATTTTAAATAATTGTCACAAACCTCGTGTTCTTTTTAGCACCATCAATACTGTTCTTAATACTCCCCAAACTGATTGCTTTGATGCCTCCTCAGAAACATGTGACAAATTTCAAAAAAATTTTGTGGACAAGATTGAGACTTAGGACACACATCTCTCTTCCTTTGCATGAACCTTCTATCACCTTAACCTGCTGTGCTGTTTTTAACCAGTTTGAGCTTACACTTACTTCCCTTAAGCAAATAATTGATCATCTAAAACCTTCAGCCTGTCCCGCAGATATTGTTCCCCCTCGCCTTTTTAAAGAGGTTTTTGATGCCATTGGACCAACCATCCAGGCAATCATCAACAGTAGCCTGGCCTCTAGTGTAGTTCCAGCTCATTTTAAACATGCTATTGTGCAGCCACTTTAAAAAAAAAAAAACTAACTTGGACACCTCAGTCCTTTCCAATTTCCAAAAATGGCATCCTTGAGGTGTTCCAATCTGGTTTTAAAGCACTTCACAGCACTGAAACTGCACTTTTAAAGCTTTTGAATGAACTGTTGATTCTGGCGATTCAGCCATTCTTATGCTTTTAGATCTCACAGCTGCATGTGGAGTCCCCCAAGGCTCTATACTTGGTCCGATTTTATTTTCCTTGTATATACTTCTCCTGGGGTCCATTATTAGAAAGTATGGAGTATCTTTCCACTTGTATGCGGACGACACACAGCTTTACCTGCCCTTGAAAAGTAATAACTCAAACTGTTTGGGCACATTGCTAGCCTGTCTTAAAGACATCAAAGACTGGATGACTTTACATTTTTTTCAAGCTCAATGACGAAAAAACTGAAGTTATTATTTTTGGACACAATGGAGGCAGAAACGACCCCAACACGGATCTTTCCCTTCTGGAACCTTTTGTCCTTCCTGTGGTAAAGAATCTAGGGGTCATTATGGACAATGATTTTAAAATGGATGAGCAAATAAACACAGTTGTGAAATCAAGTTTTTCCCAACTGCGGCTTTTATCCAGGGTTAAGTCCTTTTTTATCTTTTAATGACTTTAAAAAGGTAATGCATGCTTTTATCAACACACGTCTTGATTATTGTAATTCACTTTACGTTGGTGTTAGCCAAGCCTCTTTGTCTCGCCTGCAGCTCGTTGAGAACGCGGCAGCTCGTCTTTTAACTGGTACACGTAAACGTGAGCACATCTCCCCGATTCTGGCTTCACTTCACTGGCTCCCTGTTCGTTTTAGGATTGATTTTACAATTGTATTACTAACATATAAATCATTAAATGGGCAAGCTCCGACCTATCTCTCTGATCTTTTAAAACCACATCTTTTATCAAGGACACTCAGATCAACTGACCAGTTGCTTCTGACTGTCCCGAGGTCTATAGGTTGAAGCTCAGGGCTGACCGAGCCTTTGCAGTTGCAGCTCCAAAGCTCTGGAACGCTCTGCCTCCACATGTTCGGCTGTCCCCCACACTGCCTGCTTTTAAATCAAACCTCAAACACACTTTTATTCCTTGGCTTTTGGCTCGGCATGAGAGTTGACTATTTTAATCCTTTTTCCTCTCCTATTGGTCTTAACGCTTTTATTATTTTAATGTCCTGTTGGTTTTAAGTTGGTCTCAGTGTTTAATTGTGTTGTTTTTATGTCTTTTATGTATAATTGTATAGTACTTTGGTCAACTTTTGTTGTTTTTAAATGTGTTTTGTAAATAAATTTGGATTGGATTGGATATACATGTACTGTATCTACACATGTATCTACACATGTATCTACTGTATCGGGATAACACCTAGCGCGTCTGTCCCGTCTGGCGCGTCTGTCCCGTCTGGCGCGGCTGTCCCGTCTGGCGCGGCTGTCGCTTCTGGTGCTTGACTTGGCTCGACCACGTCGTCTATGAAGACAAACAGAGAATTACCAGTAATTTAATAACATTGTCATTTAACAGCAAATAAAGGTGTAGCTGTGGAGTCTGAGTCTGCACATATATATATATACATGTACTCTGTATCTACACATGTATCTGCACATGCATTTACACATATATCTACACATGTATCTGCACATGTATCTACACATCTATCTACACATGTATCTACTGCACATATATCTACTCTTCTATCTACACATGTATCTGCACATGTATCTACTGCACGTACAGTATATCTGCACATGTATCTACTGCACGTACAGTATATCTGCACATGTATCTACTGCACATACAGTATATCTGCACATGTATCTACTGCACATGTATCTTCTCTTCTATCTGCACATATATGTATTAGGGATGGAACGGTTTGGTTAAAAAATCTGAACCGTTGGGTTCGCTATTCACGGTTCGGGTCGTGTATGAATTGTTCGGTTCATTTGAAATAGGTTATAAGGCCCATTGTGTGCTTTTTTGCATGTAGAGTTTGGCTCCCGTTTATTGTCATACTACAAATGGGGAGCCTCACAGTTTTCAGTCAAAAGGGCATGTGCAGAAAAAAAAAAAAAAATTCAAATAAAGTTATCGGGGGGAAAAAACTTCTGAGTTGACACGAATGAAGTGGCGAGTGCAGCTGTCAGTCAGTTTAGGAAATGGCAAGTGGACACGATAAAGTCCCGTTAGAGGATCCACCAGCATCGTTTGGCTCTGCTGTATGGGAGCATTACGGATTTAGTGTTACCATGAAAATGACGGAAAGAAAGTGGTGGATAAAACGGCGACTATGTGTAAGCAGCACTGTGCAACACGTCTGGTTTATGCTAGCGGCAATATTACAAATATGATGAACCATTTACGAAGACATCACCCCGGTGTGGCCGTCGATAGAGCAAGAAGGAGAGAGTCGGGTATGAAAGACTAACTCCTCCCCACAGCATTTAAACAGCCTCTACATGCAGATTCAGACGGGGCATAAACACAACTAAAGCATCGGGGAGGTTTATAGTGAAAGATATGCAGCCTTATGCAGTCGTAGAGGACGCTGGATTTCAGCATATGATTAATGTAACGTTACTTGAGGCGCGCTATACACTTAAGCAACACGGTAATTCCAGCAGCACAATCCCTGTAATGTGTTTTATATTCATAAATTATTTTTAAAAAACACTGTGGTACATAAATCTAACTGTATTCCTCCAAATACTGCACTTTGTGAGTGGAAAAACTAATCTTTCAATTAAGAGCTGATAATCAGGGAATTGAGACATATGTTATACTGTTCCTTTTTTTTTTTTTTAGTTTACTTCTGGTTGAGTTTATGCTTCAATTTATGTTCATGGCTTTAGTCTATAATTACATCATATTTATATGAAAATAACAAAGTTGCATTTTTTGTTTGCACTAATTACTGTAGATGACCTGTTCTTTCATTTAAGATTGGACACCAAAGAAGAGTTTATGTTCCTTTTGTTAAGGCAAACATTTGTTAGCTTATTTTTGTCAAATAAATGAAAAGCATTTTGAAATCAGAACATGACCTCCTCGCTGTAACATAAATGAAACGAACCAAAAACCATTACCCCAAAACCGTGATATGAACCCAACCGTGAATTTTGTGAACAGTTCGACCCCTAATACTTATACACATGTATCTAAACATGTATCTACTACACATGTATCTACTGCACATGTATCTACTACACATGTATCTACTCTTCTATCTGCACATATATATACACACATCTATCTGCACATGTATCTACACATGTATCTACTACACATGTATCTACAAATGTATCTACTACACATGTATCTACTCTTCTATCTGCACATATATATACACACATCTATCTGCACGTGTATCTACAAATGTATCTACTACACATGTATCTACTGCACATGTATCTACTACACATGTATATACTCTTCTATCTGCACATATATATACACAAATCTATCTGCACATGTATCTACACATTTATTTACACTTCTATCTGCACATGTATATACTCTTCTATTTGCACATATATATATATATACACACATCTATCTATACATGTGTCTGCACATGTATCTGCACATGTATCTATCCCTGCGTTGTACTTGTAACTCCACAGAGGAAGTTTAACAGTGATACTCACCTTGGGTTGCAGCCAGAGCCATCAAGGCACAAACGAGTAGAGACACAGTCAGCATCTTCATGGTGGAGATGATGCAGATGTTGAAGATGATGATGATGAAGCTTTAAAAGCAAAGAGACAGCTTACTAATAATCCTGAAGGGAGGTTGAAGTGAACAGAGCAGCATCGTAGTGAGGAGAGAGGATGTGGAGAGAGAGCAAAGAGAGGAGAGGAGAGTGGTAGCTAACCTGTTGAAGGATGATCCGTGGTCTTCCTGTGTGGAGGTGCTGAACAAGAGAAAACAGCAGCTTTATATACACTTGTCTTCATGAGTTTCATCACATCTGTTTATGCCTTTTTTTTAAGAGCATCAGTTTGGATGTAGGTCAACAAATCAAAGGGCACCACATCCCACGCTGTTGGTTTTTTAAACACAAACATTTCTCCTGCCAGTACAGGAGGAAAAAGTACCAAGCAATAATAGATTTTAACAGGTCAAAGATAAGCACAGTTCATAGTATATTTGTGTAGGTATATAGAGCCTATATTGGATACCCTTTTCCTGCCTTTTAGTAAGAGATGTTGTGAATGAGGAAATAGAGTGATTTAATATGACATTTGTGTTTTTCTCAAAGTCTGGGTTACTGGTTAATAGATAGTAACTCGACCAAACTGTCAGTTTGAAAGGTGAATTTCACCCAAAGAAATTAGGAACTACTTGAGACCTTAAAAATAGGGGGGGGGGGGGGGGGTGGGGGTCCTTCCTAGCAAGGACCACGCCACAACATGGCATTTAAAATGTTTAATTAAATGAGGAAGCACTGAATGTTGAGGATGGATGTGAGGAAGGGGATGAACGATGATGATGAAGGGGTGAGAGGAAGTTGTCCGTTTAAACCGGTCCTTATTGTCCCCCTCAGCAGCATTAGCATGTTTCCAGCTGGCTAACATGTTGGCGGTTAGCTCACCAGCCACAATAGTACACCACCAGCCACGGGCGGATTATGAGACAATGGGCCCCTGGGCATAGACATGCAAAAGCCCCACAATGAGACACGTGTTGTGTCTCATTGTAGTAATTTTGTGTCTCTTTATAGTCATGTTGTGTCTCTTTGTAGTCATGTTGTGTCTCTATGTAGTCATGTTGTGTCTCTATGTAGTCATGTTGTGTCTCTATGTAGTCATGTTGTGTCGCTTTGTAGTCATGTTGTGTCTCTTTATAGTCACTTAGTGTCTTCGTAGTCATTTTGTGTCTCATTGTAGTCATTTTGTGTCTCTTGGTAGTCATGTTGTGTCTCTTTGTAGTCATGTTGTGTCACTTTGTAGTCATTTTGTGTCTCATTGTAGTCATTTTGTGTCTATTTATAGTCATTTTGTGTCTATTTATAGTCATGTTGTGTCTCTTTGTAGTCATGTTGTGTCACTTTGTAGTCATTTTGTGTCTCATTGTAGTCATTTTGTGTCTATTTATAGTCATTTTGTATCTATTTATAGTCATGTTGTGTCTCTTTGTAGTCATGTTGTGTCGCTTTGTAGTAATTTTGTGTCGCTTTGTAGTCATGTTGTGTCTCTGTAGTCATTTTGTGTCTCTTTGTAGTCACTTAGTGTCTTCATAGTAATGTTGTGTCTCATTGTAGTCATTTTGTGTCTATTTATAGTCATTTTGTGTCTCTTTGTAGTCATGTTGTGTCTCTTTGTAGTCATGTTGTGTCTCAATGTAGTCATGTTGTGTCTCTTTGTAGTCATGTTGTGTCACTTTGTAGTCATGTTGTGTCACTTTGTAGTCATGTTGTGTCACTTTGTAGTCATGTTGTGTCTCTTTGTAGTCACTTAGTGTCTTCATAGTAATGTTGTGTCTCTTTGTAGTCATTTTGTGTCTCTATGTAGTCATGTTGTGTCGCTTTGTAGTCATTTTGTGTCGCTTTGTAGTCATGTTGTGTCTCTTTATAGTCACTTAGTGTCTTCGTAGTCATTTTGTGTCTCATTGTAGTCATTTTGTGTCTCTTGGTAGTCATGTTGTGTCTCTTTGTAGTCATTTTGTGTCTCTTTGTAGTCATGTTGTGTCACTTTGTAGTCACTTAGTGTCTTCATAGTCATTTTGTGTCTCATTGTAGTCATTTTGTGTCTATTTATAGTCATTTTGTGTCTATTTACAGTCATTTTGTGTCTCTTTGTAGTCATGTTGTGTCGCTTTGTAGTAATTTTGTGTCGCTTTGTAGTCATGTTGTGTCTCTGTAGTAATTTTGTGTCTCATTGTAGTCATGTTGTGTCGCTTTGTAGTCATGTTGTGTCACTTTGTAGTCATGTTGTGTCTCTGTAGTCATTTTGTGTCTCTTTGTAGTCACTTAGTGTCTTCGTAGTAATGTTGTGTCGCTTTGTAGTCATTTTGTGTCGCTTTGTAGTCATGTTGTGTCTCTTTGTAGTCACGTTGTGTCTCTTTGTAGTCATTTTGTGTCTCTATGTAGTCATGTTGTGTCGCTTTGTAGTCATTTTGTGTCTCTTCATAGTCACTTAGTGTCTTCGTAGTCATTTTGTGTCTCATTGTAGTCATTTTGTGTCTCTTTGTAGTCATGTTGTGTCTCTTTGTTGTCATTTTGTGTCTCTTTGTAGTCATGTTGTGTCTATTTGTAGTCACTTAGTGTCTTCGTAGTCATTTTGTGTCTCTTGGTAGTCATGTTGTGTCTCTTTGTAGTCATTTTGTGTCTCTTTGTAGTCATGTTGTGTCACTTTGTAGTCACTTAGTGTCTTCATAGTCATTTTGTGTCTCATTGTAGTCATTTTGTGTCTATTTATAGTCATTTTGTGTCTCTTTGTAGTCATGTTGTGTCGCTTTGTAGTCATTTTGTGTCGCTTTGTAGTCATGTTGTCTCTTTGTAGTCACTTAGTGTCTTTGTAGTCATTTTGTGTCTCATTGTAGTCATGTTGTGTCACTTTGTAGTCATGTTGTGTCTCTTTGTAGTCATGTTGTGTCGCTTTGTAGTAATTTTGTGTCGCTTTGTAGTCATGTTGTGTCTCTGTAGTAATTTTGTGTCTCATTGTAGTCATGTTGTGTCTCTGTAGTCATTTTGTGTCTCATTGTAGTCATGTTGTGTCGCTTTGTAGTCATGTTGTGTCACTTTGTAGTCATGTTGTGTCTCTGTAGTCATTTTGTGTCTCTTTGTAGTCACTTAGTGTCTTCGTAGTAATGTTGTGTCGCTTTGTAGTCATTTTGTGTCGCTTTGTAGTCATGTTGTGTCTCTTTGTAGTCACGTTGTGTCTCTTTGTAGTCATTTTGTGTCTCTATGTAGTCATGTTGTGTCGCTTTGTAGTCATTTTGTGTCTCTTCATAGTCACTTAGTGTCTTCGTAGTCATTTTGTGTCTCATTGTAGTCATTTTGTGTCTCTTTGTAGTCATGTTGTGTCTCTTTGTTGTCATTTTGTGTCTCTTTGTAGTCATGTTGTGTCTATTTGTAGTCACTTAGTGTCTTCGTAGTCATTTTGTGTCTCATTATAGTCATTTTGTGTCTCTTGGTAGTCATGTTGTGTCTCTTTGTAGTCATTTTGTGTCTCATTGTAGTCATGTTGTGTCACTTTGTAGTCATGTTGTGTCGCTTTGTAGTCATTTTGCATCTCTTTGTAGTCATGTTGTGTCTCTTTGTAGTCATTTTGTGTCACTTTGTAGTCATGTTTTGTCTCTGTAGTCATTTTGTGTCTCTTTGTAGTCACTTAGTGTCTTCGTAGTCATTTTGTGTCTCATTGTAGTCATTTTGTCTCTTGGTAGTCATGTTGTGTCTCTTTGTAGTCATTTTGTATCTTCGAAGTCATTTTGTGTCTCATTGTAGTCATTTTATGTCTATTTATATTCATTTTGTGTCTCTTTGTAGTCATGTTGTGTCGCTTTGTAGTCATGTTGATTCACTTTGTAGTCATGGTGTGTCTCTAGTCATTTTGTGTCTCATTGTAGTCATGTTGTTTTGCTTTGTAGTCATGCTGTGTCTCTGTAGTCATTTTGTGTCTCTTTGTAGTCATTTTGTGTCTTTGTAGTCATTTTGTGTCTCATTGTAGCCATGTTGTGTCGCTTTGTAGTCATTTTGTGTCGCCTTGTAGTCATTTTGCATTTCTTTGTAGTCATGTTGTGTCTCTTTGTAGTCATGCTGTGTCTCTGTAGTCATGTTGTGTCTCTTTGTAGTCACTTAGTGTCTTCGTAGTCATTTTGTGTCTCATTGTAGTCATGTTGTGTCACTTTGTAGTCATGCTGTGTCTCTGTAGTCATTTTGTGTCTCTTTGTAGTCACTTAGTGTCTACGTAGTCATTTTGTGGCTCATTGTAGTCATGTTGTGTCGCTCTGTAGTCATGTTGTGTCTCTTTGTATTCATTTTGTATCGCTTTGTAGTCATGTTGTGTCGCTCTGTAGTCATTTTGTGTCGCTTTGTAGTCATTTTGTATCTCTTTGTAGTCATTTTGTATCTCTTTGTAGTCATTTTGTGTCGCTTTGTAGTAATTTTGTGTCTCTTTGTAGTCATTTTGTGTCTCTTTGTAGTCATTTTGTGTCGCTTTGTAGTAATTTTGCATCTCTTTGTAGTCATGTTGTGTCTCTTTGTAGTCATGTTGTGTCTCTTTGTATTCATTTTGTATCGCTTTGTAGTCATGTTGTGTCGCTCTGTAGTCATTTTGTGTCGCTTTGTAGTCATTTTGTATCTCTTTGTAGTCATTTTGTATCTCTTTTTGTAGTCATTTTGTGTCGCTTTGTAGTCATTTTGTGTCTCTTTTGTAGTCATGTTGTGTCGCTTTGTAGTAATTTTGTGTCGCTTTGTAGTCATTTTGCATCTCTTTGTAGTCATGTTGTGTCTCTTTGTAGTCATTTTGTGTCTCATTGTAGTCATGTTGTGTCACTTTGTAGTCATGTTTTGTCTCTTTAGTCATTTTGTGTCTCTTTGTAGTCACTTAGTGTCTTCGTAGTCATTTTGTGTCTCATTGTAGTCATTTTGTGTCTCTTGGTAGTCATGTTGTGTCTCTTTGTAGTCATTTTGTATCTTCGTAGTCATTTTGTGTCTCATTGTTGTAATTTTCTGTCTATTTATAGTCATTTTGTGTCTCTTTGTAGTCATGTTGTGTCGCTTTGTAGTCATTTTGTGTCTCTTTGTAGTCACTTAGTGTCTTCGTAGTCATTTTGTGTCTCATTGTAGTCATGTTGTGTCGCTTTGTAGTCATTTTGTGTCGTTTTGTAGTCATTTTGCATCTCTTTGTAGTGATGTTGTGTCTATGTAGTCATTTTGTGTCTCTTTGTAGTCACTTTGTGTCTTCGTAGTCATTTAGTGGCTCATTGTAGTCATGTTGTGTCGCTCTGTAGTCATGTTTTGTCGCTTTGTAGTAATTTTGCATCTCTTTGTAGTCATGTTGTGTCTCTTTGTAGTCATGTTGTGTCTCTTTGTATTCATTTTGTGTCGCTTTGTAGTCACTTAGTGTCTTTGTAGTCACGTTGTGTCTCTTTGTAGTCATGTTGTGTCTCTTTGTAGTCATTTTGTGTCTCTTTGTGTTATTCAGTGACAACCAGATTTGATTATCATTCAAAATATTATCCTGAACATCATACAGATTGAAAAGGAAATGATTTAACCGTTTTCACTTGCACATGTGTTGTTTTCTGGCCTTCACTACTGTTTTGATTGTCCAATTGTTGTTCATTCAATATTCAAACGTCCAATATTCTCTCTGTTTTAGGTCTCCCCCAACTTCTGAAGGAAAAAATCTGTCTCTTTAGTTGTTAAAGGCTCCACTGTGTTCACCAGCTAGTCTCTAACTTGGTTTGTCTGCTGTTTGCTGCTTTAACAGTTATTTCACTGAAAATGTTTGGAGCTGTAGGGGAGCTATAGTTCCTCTTAGTCCTTTATCTTATTAAGTATCTACTCTGGACACACTGCAGCTTCTCACCTCCAGCTCATGAACTCAAGTAAAACCAGCACTGTTGTATTTCAGGTATCCATCCACCAACAACATGAACTGAACTGAGGTAACCCACCAAGACGGAGCTCGCCGCTGACAAGAGCAGAGACCAGCGCTGATGAGGCCTCGTCTTCATGAGTTTCATCACATCTGTTTATGCCTTTTTTTTAAGAGCATCAGTTTGGATGTAGGTCAACAAATCAAAGGGCACCACATCCCACGCTGTTTGTTTTTTAAATACAAACATTTCCCCTTCCAGTGCACTTAGACTAACAGTCTGGGTTACTGGTTAACAGATAGTAACTCGACCAAAGAAGTACTGAATGTTGAGGATGGATGTGAAAGCCTGGTGCATGATGCAAACCTTATCAGATATATAACATCCTCTAACATCCTCTGCTTGCCCCCATGTTGCACTACTTAATGATGATGCATGTTTCTACTCGTCATCTTTTTATCCTTGTATGTTTTAATACCATAATTTAACTTTTATTCATGTAAAAGACGGGTCTCCACTGAGCCGGAGTTCACAATGTGCTAAATGTCCTCGAAAGACCCGCTGTCAAAGAGTGTCTAGTTTGGAGCCACACATATCAAATATTAGTCCTCAGCCCACATGTTTAATTAGGGCGTGGGCAGACATTACAACACCGCGAGGACGCAGCCAACATGTCCACATCTGATAACTTGTAGATGCTGTTTGTGCACCTGTGTGTGTCTACAGGACACGTGTTAATGCGTCACCTGCATCTGTGACCCTGAACCACATTTGGTCCTAATTGTTGATGAGAGCAAATCAATCATTTCAGATCATTTAATCTTACAAAAGTTTACACAGCATTTCATTGTCATTGTCACATGTAATTTCCATTCATTCACACCCTACAAGAACTCAATCTTTATTTTTTATTATTAATCACTGAAGAAAACATTCAATGTCAGCCGTGCCATGACATTTAATACACACATGTTCCCTCAGGAGGGATTGTTATAACTTTCTAATATTTTGGTACGGAAGCCCTAAACGGATACCGTTTAATTATGTCCTTAACTCAAGAAAACAAACATTTTTATCTCGAGATAAAAAGATAACTAACTCTTTATCATGAGGAAACAAAGTGTGTTTCCTTGAGTTAACAACATAATTATTATTTATAATATTTGGGTCAAATCAGCCGACGGTAAATGGATTCAAACGGTCCAGATCGAGCTGACAGTGATGGACTTGGTGAAGTTAGCGGAAGGATACACGTGTGACTCGGAGTGACTACGTCCGGTTTTCAAAATAAGGTGTTAACAAAGGTATCATAATACATATACAGAAATAAGATTAAATGGATTATATTCAGAGGAAGTATAAAACATGTTGCCTCTTATAAATGAAAAAGAAATTACCACAAAATTATGAGGGAAATGTCTTTAATCTTTGATTTTTGGGTTGATGGGAGGAATAAAGTAGACACAGTCAGATCAGAACTAAAGAAACATGAGAGTGGGAACGTTTGGACGAGATAATTAGCCCGTTATCACAAGAAAACAACCTTTTGTTTTTTTTGTGATAACGAGCTAATTATGTCGTTATCTCGAGATCACAAAGTTTGTTTTCTTGTGATAACGACATAATTAACTTGAGGTAACCAGAATATTGTTAACAATCCCTCCTGAGGGAACATGTGTGTATTAAATGTCATGGCATGGCTGACATTGAATGTTTTCTTCACTGAATGATAATTAAAAATAAAAATACATGACTTGAGTTCTTGTAGGGTGTGAATGAATGGAAATGACATTTCATGTGCCAGAGCTTGTGTTAACCTTTGTAAGATTAAATTATCTGAAATGATTGATTTGCTCTCATCAACAATTAGGACCAAATGTGATTCAGGGTCACAGATGCAGGTGACGCATTAACACGTGTCCTGTAGACACACACAGGTGCACAAACAGCATCTACAAGTTATCAGATGTGGACATGTTGGCTGCGTCCTCGCTGTGTTGTAATGTCTGCCCACGCCCTAATTAAACATGTGGGCTGAGGACTAATATTTGATATGTGTGGTTAAAAAACTAGGACACTCTTTGACAGCGGGTCTTTCGAGGACATTTAGCACATTGTGAACTCCGGCTCAGTGGAGACCCGTCTTTTACATGAATAAAAGTTAAATTATGGTATTAAAACATACAAGGATAAAAAGATGACGAGTAAAAACATGCATCATCATTAAGTAGTGCAACATGGGGGCAAGCAGAGGATGTTAGAGGATGTTATATATCTGATAAGGTTTGCATCATGCACCAGGCTTTCACCTAACTCTAACTAATTCAGCCACGTCATTATTAGATGCTCAGAGCGACTGACGTAGAATAAAGAGAGAGAAAGTCCACGTAGGACGGGTGGGAGGTGAGGTTTGATGAAATGCTAAATATTCCATACTAGTCCTAGCCTGGAGTGTGTAGGAAAGGAGGAAACGAGGAAAGAAGCAGAAGCAGATGGACTCATTTAAAAGGCTAGAGAGGGATGGGTTAGCTTACCGAGTTAGTGGTCCCGTTGGCGGGCTAGCAATTAGCGGGTCCTCCAGACGAGGCCTCATCAGCGCTGGTCTCTGCTCTTGTGAGCAGCGAGCTCCGTCTTGGTGGGTTACTTCAGTTCAGTTTATGTTGTTGGTGGATGGATCCCTGAAATACAACAGTGCTGGTTTTACTAAAGTTCATGAGCTGGAAGAGTGAAGCTGCAGTGTGTCCAGAGACCGTCAAACTCCGTCATCTCCCATGCTGATTCAACTTGCACACACCACACCTCATTATTATGTCTCAATGAAAATTAGTCCAAAATGTTTAGCGCCGATAAAGTGTGGGCTCCTCAATCTAAAAGTACGCTGATGCATTGTAATACATTCCCAGGTTCACAAGGATTTACAATAATCGCTTTATAGATGAAGGCTTTCATATTTCCAATCTCCTCTTGGATTTGTGACAGAAGGTGTAGCACAAGGTCAGGAAACAAATGAAGTTTTGAGAGCAGGACAAAAAAAAAGACCCAAAATGACTACAAAGAGACACAACATGACTACAAAGACACACAACATGACTACAAAGAGACACAAAATGACTACAAAGAGACACAAAATGATTACAAAGAGACACAACATGACTACAAAGAGACACAAAATGATTACAAAGAGACACAAAATGACTACACAGAGACACAAAATGACTATAAAGAGACACAGCATGACTACAAAGCGACACAAAATGACTACAAAGGCGAAAACATGACTACAAAGAGACACAAAATGACTACAAAGGCGAAAACATGACTACAAAGAGACACAAAATGACTACAAAGGCGAAAACATGACTACAAAGAGACACAAAATGACTACAAAGAGACCCAAAATGACTACAAAGCGACACAAAATGACTACAAAGGCGAAAACATGACTACAAAGCGACACAAAATGACTACAAAGGCGAAAACATGACTACAAAGAGACACAAAATGACTACAAAGAGACCCAAAATGACTACAAAGAGACACAAAATGACTACAAAGCGACACAACATGACTACAAAGAGACAAAAAATTACTACAAAGAGACACAAAATTACTACAATGAGACACAACATAACTACAAAACGACACAAAATGACAACAAAGAGACACAAAATGAATTTAAAGAGACACAAAATGACTACAAAGAGACACAAAACAACTACAATGAGAGAGAAAGTAACTACAAAAAGACACAAAAAGAGGCCAAACAACTATAAAGTCTGTGTGTCTTTGGTAGGAGAGGTGTTGGGGCCTTTTGCATGTCTATGCCCAGGGGCCCATTGTCTCATAATCCGCCCGTGGCTGGTGGTGTACTATTGTGGCTGGTGAGCTAACCGCCAACATGTTAGCCAGCTGGAAACATGCTAATGCTGCTGAGGGGGACAATAAGGACCGGTTTAAACGGACAACTTCCTCTCACCCCTTCATCATCATCGTTCATCCCCTTCCTCACATCCATCCTCAACATTCAGTGCTTCCTCATTTAATTAAACATTTTAAATGCCATGTTGTGGCGTGGTCCTTGCTAGGAAGGACCCCCCCCCCCCCCCCCCCCCCTATTTTTAAGGTCTCAAGTAGTTCCTAATTTCTTTGGGTGAAATTCACCTTTCAAACTGACAGTTTGGTCGAGTTACTATCTATTAACCAGTAACCCAGACTTTGAGAAAAACACAAATGTCATATTAAATCACTCTATTTCCTCATTCACAACATCTCTTACTAAAAGGCAGGAAAAGGGTATCCAATATAGGCTCTATATACCTACACAAATATACTATGAACTGTGCTTATCTTTGACCTGTTAAAATCTATTATTGCTTGGTACTTTTTCCTCCTGTACTGGCAGGAGAAATGTTTGTGTTTAAAAAACCAACAGCGTGGGATGTGGTGCCCTTTGATTTGTTGACCTACATCCAAACTGATGCTCTTAAAAAAAAGGCATAAACAGATGTGATGAAACTCATGAAGACAAGTGTATATAAAGCTGCTGTTTTCTCTTGTTCAGCACCTCCACACAGGAAGACCACGGATCATCCTTCAACAGGTTAGCTACCACTCTCCTCTCCTCTCTTTGCTCTCTCTCCACATCCTCTCTCCTCACTACGATGCTGCTCTGTTCACTTCAACCTCCCTTCAGGATTATTAGTAAGCTGTCTCTTTGCTTTTAAAGCTTCATCATCATCATCTTCAACATCTGCATCATCTCCACCATGAAGATGCTGACTGTGTCTCTACTCGTTTGTGCCTTGATGGCTCTGGCTGCAACCCAAGGTGAGTATCACTGTTAAACTTCCTCTGTGGAGTTACAAGTACAACGCAGGGATAGATACATGTGCAGATACATGTGCAGACACATGTATAGATAGATGTGTGTATATATATATATGTGCAAATAGAAGAGTAGATACATGTGCAGATAGAAGTGTAAATAAATGTGTAGATACATGTGTAGATACATGTGCAGATAGATTTGTGTATATATATGTGCAGATAGAAGAGTATATACATGTGTAGTAGATACATGTGCAGTAGATACATGTGTAGTAGATACATTTGTAGATACACGTGCAGATAGATGTGTGTATATATATGTGCAGATAGAAGAGTAGATACATGTGTAGTAGATACATTTGTAGATACATGTGTAGTAGATACATGTGTAGATACATGTGCAGATAGATGTGTGTATATATATGTGCAGATAGAAGAGTAGATACATGTGTAGTAGATACATATGCAGTAGATACATGTGTAGTAGATACATGTGCAGTAGATACATGTGTAGTAGATACATGTGCAGTAGATACATGTGTAGTAGATACATGTTTAGATACATGTGTATAAGTATTAGGGGTCGAACTGTTCACAAAATTCACGGTTGGGTTCATATCACGGTTTTGGGGTAATGGTTTTTGGTTCGTTTCATTTATGTTACAGCGAGGAGGTCATGTTCTGATTTCAAAATGCTTTTCATTTATTTGACAAAAATAAGCTAACAAATGTTTGCCTTAACAAAAGGAACATAAACTCTTCTTTGGTGTCCAATCTTAAATGAAAGAACAGGTCATCTACAGTAATTAGTGCAAACAAAAAATGCAACTTTGTTATTTTCATATAAATATGATGTAATTATAGACTAAAGCCATGAACATAAATTGAAGCATAAACTCAACCAGAAGTAAACTAAAAAAAAAAAAAGGAACAGTATAACATATGTCTCAATTCCCTGATTATCAGCTCTTAATTGAAAGATTAGTTTTTCCACTCACAAAGTGCAGTATTTGGAGGAATACAGTTAGATTTATGTACCACAGTGTTTTTTAAAAATAATTTATGAATATAAAACACATTACAGGGATTGTGCTGCTGGAATTACCGTGTTGCTTAAGTGTATAGCGCGCCTCAAGTAACGTTACATTAATCATATGCTGAAATCCAGCGTCCTCTACGACTGCATAAGGCTGCATATCTTTCACTATAAACCTCCCCGATGCTTTAGTTGTGTTTATGCCCCGTCTGAATCTGCATGTAGAGGCTGTTTAAATGCTGTGGGGAGGAGTTAGTCTTTCATACCCGACTCTCTCCTTCTTGCTCTATCGACGGCCACACCGGGGTGATGTCTTCGTAAATGGTTCATCATATTTGTAATATTGCCGCTAGCATAAACCAGACGTGTTGCACAGTGCTGCTTACACATAGTCGCCGTTTTATCCACCACTTTCTTTCCGTCATTTTCATGGTAACACTAAATCCGTAATGCTCCCATACAGCAGAGCCAAACGATGCTGGTGGATCCTCTAACGGGACTTTATCGTGTCCACTTGCCATTTCCTAAACTGACTGACAGCTGCACTCGCCACTTCATTCGTGTCAACTCAGAAGTTTTTTCCCCCCGATAACTTTATTTGAATTTTTTTTTTTTTTTCTGCGCATGCCCTTTTGACTGAAAACTGTGAGGCTCCCCATTTGTAGTATGACAATAAACGGGAGCCAAACTCTACATGCAAAAAAGCACACAATGGGCCTTATAACCTATTTCAAATGAACCGAACAATTCATACACGACCCGAACCGTGAATAGCGAACCCAACGGTTCGGATTTTTTAACCAAACCGTTCCATCCCTAATACATATATGTGCAGATAGAAGAGTAGATACATGTGCAGTAGATACATGTGCAGATATACTGTATGTGCAGTAGATACATGTGCAGATATACTGTACGTGCAGTAGATACATGTGCAGATATACTGTACGTGCAGTAGATACATGTGCAGATACATGTGTAGATAGAAGAGTAGATATATGTGCAGTAGATACATGTGTAGATAGATGTGTAGATACATGTGTAGATGCATGTGTAGATACATGTGCAGATACATGTGTAGATATATGTGTAAATGCATGTGCAGATACATGTGTAGATATATGTGTAAATGCATGTGCAGATACATGTGTAGATACAGAGTACATGTATATATATATATGTGCAGACTCAGACTCCACAGCTACACCTTTATTTGCTGTTAAATGACAATGTTATTAAATTACTGGTAATTCTCTGTTTGTCTTCATAGACGACGTGGTCGAGCCAAGTCAAGCACCAGAAGCGACAGCCGCGCCAGACGGGACAGCCGCGCCAGACGGGACAGACGCGCCAGACGGGACAGACGCGCCAGACGGGACAGACGCGCTAGGTGTTATCCCGATACAGTAGATACATGTGTAGATACATGTGTAGATACAGTACATGTATATCCAATCCAATCCAAATTTATTTACAAAACACATTTAAAAACAACAAAAGTTGACCAAAGTACTATACAATTATACATAAAAGACATAAAAACAACACAATTAAACACTGAGACCAACTTAAAACCAACAGGACATTAAAATAATAAAAGCGTTAAGACCAATAGGAGAGGAAAAAGGATTAAAATAGTCAACTCTCATGCCGAGCCAAAAGCCAAGGAATAAAAGTGTGTTTGAGGTTTGATTTAAAAGCAGGCAGTGTGGGGGACAGCCGAACATGTGGAGGCAGAGCGTTCCAGAGCTTTGGAGCTGCAACTGCAAAGGCTCGGTCAGCCCTGAGCTTCAACCTATAGACCTCGGGACAGTCAGAAGCAACTGGTCAGTTGATCTGAGTGTCCTTGATAAAAGATGTGGTTTTAAAAGATCAGAGAGATAGGTCGGAGCTTGCCCATTTAATGATTTATATGTTAGTAATACAATTGTAAAATCAATCCTAAAACGAACAGGGAGCCAGTGAAGTGAAGCCAGAATCGGGGAGATGTGCTCACGTTTACGTGTACCAGTTAAAAGACGAGCTGCCGCGTTCTCAACAAGCTGCAGGCGAGACAAAGAGGCTTGGCTAACGCCAACGTAAAGTGAATTACAATAATCAAGACGTGTGTTGATAAAAGCATGCATTACCTTTTTAAAGTCATTAAAAGATAAAAAAGGACTTAACCCTGGATAAAAGCCGCAGTTGGGAAAAACTTGATTTCACAACTGTGTTTATTTGCTCATCCATTTTAAAATCATTGTCCATAATGACCCCTAGATTCTTTACCGCAGGAAGGACAAAAGGTTCCAGATGGGAAAGATCCATGTTGGGGTCGTTTCTGCCTCCATTGTGTCCAAAAATAATAACTTCAGTTTTTTCGTCATTGAGCTTGAAAAAAATGTAAAGTCATCCAGTCTTTGATGTCTTTAAGACAGGCTAGCAATGTGCCCAAACAGTTTGAGTTATTACTTTTCAAGGGCAGGTAAAGCTGTGTGTCGTCCGCATACAAGTGGAAAGATACTCCATACTTTCTAATAATGGACCCCAGGAGAAGTATATACAAGGAAAATAAAATCGGACCAAGTATAGAGCCTTGGGGGACTCCACATGCAGCTGTGAGATCTAAAAGCATAAGAATGGCTGAATCGCCAGAATCAACAGTTCATTCAAAAGCTTTAAAAGTGCAGTTTCAGTGCTGTGAAGTGCTTTAAAACCAGATTGGAACACCTCAAGGATGCCATTTTTGTCTGAAAAAGTTTGAAGTTGAATAAAAACAGCTTTCTCCAAGACTTTAGAAAGGAAGGGGAGTTTGGAAATTGGTCTAAAATTGTAGAGGACTGAGGTGTCCAAGTTAGTTTTTTTTTTTTAAAGTGGCTGCACAATAGCATGTTTAAAATGAGCTGGAACTACACTAGAGGCCAGGCTACTGTTGATGATTGCCTGGATGGTTGGTCCAATGGCACCAAAAACCTCTTTAAAAAGGCGAGGGGGGACAATATCTGCGGGACAGGCTGAAGGTTTTAGATGATCAATTATTTGCTTAAGGGAAGTAAGTGTAAGCTCAAACTGGTTAAAAACAGCACAGCAGGTTAAGGTGATAGAAGGTTCATGCAAAGGAAGAGAGATGTGTGTCTTATCAATCTTGTCCACAAAAAAATTTAGATATTTGTCACATGTTTCTGAGGAGGCATCAAAGAAATCAGTTTGGGGAGTATTAAGAACAGTATTGATGGTGCTAAAAAGAACACGAGGTTTGTGACAATTATTTAAAATAATACCAGAGAAATACTGTTTTCGCTGAATTTTAACAATTTTCTGGTATCTGCACCAGCTTTCCCTTAAAATGTCAAAAGATACCTGGAGTTTATCTTTTTTCCACCTACATACACATACATATATATATATATATATATATATATATATATATATATATATATATATATATGTATGTGTATGTAGGTGGAAAAAAGATATATATATATATAAGATATATATAAGATATATATAAGATATATATATATATATATATATATATATATATATATATGTGCAGATAGAAGAGTGCAGCCCTCAGACTCCACAGCTACACCTCTATTTGCTGTTAAATGACAATGTTATTAAATTACTGGCAATTCTCTGTTTGTCTTCATAGACAATTCCACCGAAGCCACACCACCGGAATTTTTCCCGTTCCAATGTCGCCTTTACGGCTTCGTTGACACACCGATGACTTGGGCTACCGCTGAGGTAACTAGTGAAATGTTTCTACAAGTTCATTCTGCTGGTGTTGACTTGTTGCACAGCTGACTAATCAGCATTTTCTCCTGACTTGGTGTCTCTATGTTACTCTTGTTATTGAACTAACTATATCTAACTATAAATCAAGGGATCGATTGATTTACACATGCGCCCAAAGGAAGTGGGCAGCGCTTCTCCGAAAATTGCGGCGCTTTCGCGGCCTACGTGAACCCCCGCTTAGAATCTAAGCGCTAAATGCTAACAGTGCTGGCATGCTCATGTTATCTTGTTAGTGTAGCGTGTTAGCATGCTAACATTTGGTAATTAGCACTAAACACAAAGAACAATCTGTCTTTAGTTCTGCAGGTATTTGGTCATAAACTAAAGTATTACACACATTAAAATGTTGACCTGATGATGGCGCTAGATGAAAAGTCAAAGGATCACCAAATTTTTCTGAATTTTTTCCGCCTTTTTTCAAAAAAAATTGCACTTTTTTTGGACATTTTTCAAACATTTTTCTTACATTTTTCTGCCTTTTTTTTGACATTTTCTCATACTTTCCTGACATTTTGGGACTTCCGCCTTTCTTCTGCCTTTTTTCAACATTTTTTACACTTTAATTGATAAACTTTCCGACATTTATCAGACTATTTTTCTGACTTTTTTTCTGCTTTTCATTCGCCTTTTTTGGACATTTTTTCAAAATATTTGCACTTTTTTCAAAAAAATGTCAAACGTTGTTCGGACATTTCTTTTCTTCCACCTTTTTCTGACTTTTTTTCGAATATTTTTCAAAATGTTTTGCCTTTTTTTTCGAACATTTTTCAGACTTTTTTTCCGACTTTCATCCGCCTTTTTGCAGACGAAGTTATTACAATTCATCCTGAGGGGAACATGAACGATGAACCACATTTCATCATAACCATCCAATAGTTGTTCCAGAAATTTCACTCAAAGAAACAAATGTGAACCTTGTGGTGTCGATAAGGAAAAGTCAGAGGATCAAAAGGGTCAGTGGGGTTCATCATCTGGGAACCATGACGGTATAAACCAAATGATGTGCCAATCAATGTCACAGATGTTGAGATATTTAGCATTTTTAGCTGCTGGTGGCGCTACAGGAGTAGGCTACACAGCTAGCATTGGTGAAAATCAAGCAACAAAACCTCCTAATTAAAGCTGTCAATGTAAGCAGAGACCACAGTACAACGGTGAAGTTAAACACTGAATAACTTCCATCACTTCTTCTACAAATATTCACGTCAACCAGCTCAATATTTGAGCCAAACCTTCCTCCACCATCCTCCTGCTGATGGAGGAGAGGACCACATGTACAGCATTAGAGTGCAGCTTCATATCTGATTGTCTGTCCGTCTGTCTGTCCATCTCCCCTGTAGAAACACTGCCAGACCATGGGTGCAAACCTTGCATCGGTGCACAGTAAAGATGAGTATCAGTACCTTCTGCAGTTCACAAAACAGAACAATGCTAATCAAGAAACCTGGCTTGGAGGCTCTGACTGCCACAAGGTAATTTATCACTACAGCAGGTCTGATTACTGATAGGATGACACTTTTTAACTTCTACATCTTTTTCTTTTCTGTCTTATAGGAAGGCGAGTGGCTCTGGAGTGATGGCAGCGCGTTCGAACATACAGAGTGGTGTGATGGGAGACCTGATGATGAATGTCACATCCTGAATTGTCTCCAGATGAACTATGGAGGTAAGTCACAACATATTGTAGAGCACTACAGGAATCAGTCCTAAAAAAAACCAGAAGTGAGTTAGCATTTTTAGCACTTCCTGTTCCCCTCATCTAGAAGTCAATGGGTTTTTAGTCAGATGTCTGAAATAAGGTTTGTGGTTAACACAAGCTCTGACTGACTCTTGTGTTTCTTGTGTTCACAGTCGATTTCTGCTGGGACGATTATAAGTGTTCCGCCACTCGCTCATTTGTCTGTACCAAGCCAATACTCTGCTGTCCAGAATCACCCTGTCCCGTGGAGGTCCCATCTGATCAGTAGCTCCTGAGCTGACACACACAGAGAGACACCAACCAAACACACAAACACCTGCTGGATGTGACCGTGTGAATGTCTTTGTGTGTCATATATCAGTCTCATGTGTAATCACATCTTTTATAATTTGGCTGTAACGCTGCTGACGGGATGAAGCGACAAGTGACGTAACAGGAGCTGGACTTCCTCTTTGACCTTTAATGAGAGGAGGCTGAATGTGTTATGAAAAGACGGCTTTTTAGCACAAACTAATCTTTGATACCCAATTAAAACTCTTGAGCATTTGAACAGGCTGGTCTCAGATTCTTTTGTTAAATCTAATCTTTTTAACTTTCAGGTCAATATGTACTATAATAATGATATAAAAAAAGATGCAACTTAAACACCGTTTTCAAGGTGCCCAAAAAGTGTGTTGCACATCTCGCTCAGCTCATAAGGCCACGCCCCATTTTGGGGGATAGAAAACTGAAGATCTCATAGACTTCAATGCAATTTAACGTGTTTGTGTAGGGATTTGGCAGTAACAGGTTTGGTTATTAGCAAATTAATTAATAAATAATAATATAATTATTAATATTAATAAAAATTATCAACAAACATTAATAATAAACGGGGCACCACCCTGGAATCAGGGACCAATAACCAAAACGTTAATATAGTCTCATTAAATATACTAAACTATCAATTTGGAACGTGGATTAATAATTAAATTAATAACTATAACCAAAATAGTTAGTAAAGGTTGAAGGATATCGGAGTTCTTGACATAGCAGAGGTTGGCAGTATTCACTCTTGTACAACATTAAACAGACCAGCATGTATATTCCACAAACATTTATTTACAAGATAATAAAGGTTTAAAACACAATATTAATCTAACTAAATAACTAAACTAAACAAACCAAACAAAGTGTGTGAGCATGCGTGTGTGTGTGTGTGTGTGTGTGTGTGTGTGTGTGAGAGAGAGAGAGAGAGAGAGAGAGAGAAACAGAGAGAGAGAGAGAGAGAGAGAGAGAGACAGAGAGAGAGAGACAAGATGGCTTCTTGTCTCAAGATGTCTGCCTACAGACAAAAGGGACGAGCACTGTAAAACTACAAAGATGGCGGGATCAAAGATGGCCGCCAACATGTCACCACATGGCCTCTTTGTTCTTCGGAGCACATGTGCTCAGGAAGGACAGAGAGGGGGGTGATGTGGGGGTTAAGATTATCTGAAGCTGTATGTTTGTGTTTAACTAATTCACAGTTTCTGTATGGGATCTTAATGTGTGTCAGATAATGCAGTGGGTTAGAAAAGATGGTTAGTTTGCATTCAAGACCTCGTCTATGTGAGGCATAACTAAACACATCAGATCTTGATAAATCTCCATTTAAGGTTAATTTTGAAATGATAATAAATAATAATAATAAATTAAACTTATATAGCGCTTTTAAAGATCTCAAAGACGCTTTGCACTAGTGGGGGGGAAAACGGTGTGAGACAAACAGGAGACGAACGACATACACAGGCGACATACAGAGGCACACTCTCATACATACACACGGACAAATGGGTAAGGGGAGGCGGGGGCTACAAGTAAGCAGAGGAGAAAAGATGTGTTTTGAGGCGGGACTGGAATATGGTGAGGGAATCGGAGTCTCTGATGAGTTTTGGGAGTGAGTTCCAGAGCTTGGGAGCTGCCCTGGAGAATTCTCTGTCCCCAAAGCTGCGGAGGTTGGACTTGGGGGTGGAAAGTAGACCAGCTGAGGTGGATCTGAGGGACCGTTGAGGTTGGTAGGGGGAGAGGAGGTCAGAGAGATAGGGGGGGGCAAGTTGGTGGAGGGCTTTGTAGGTGAGGGTCAGGATTTTGTACGAGATCCGGTGGGAGACGGGGAGCCAGCGGAGGTCTTTGAGGACTGGGGTAATGTGATGCCATGATTTGGTGTGGGTGAGGAGTCAGGCAGCTGCATTCTGGACCAGTTGGAGTTTATTGATGGAGGTGTTGCTGAGGCTATAGAGGAGTGAGTTGCAGTAATCAAGGCGGGAGGAGATGAAGGCGTGGATGAGTTTTTCTGCAGCAGGTGGTGTGAGGGAGGGAGGGATCTTTGCAATATTGCGTAGGTGGAAGAAGGATATTTTGACCAGTTGGCGGATGTGGGGCTCAAGGGAGAGGGTGAGGTCAAGAATCACGCCAAGGTCGCGTGCCTGGGGGGAGGGGGAAACAGAGGTGCCATCGATGGTGAGTGTGAGGTTGTTGGTTTTGCTGAGGGTGGAGTTCTGTTTTGTCACTGTTTAATTTAAGAAAATTCTATTGCATCCAGGTTTTAATTGCGGAGAGGCAGGAGTTGATGTGGGAGAGCAGTGGGTTGTGGGGGGTGTTGGTGCTGAGGTAGATCTGAGTGTCATCGGCATAGCAGTGGAAGTCCAGGTTGTGTGATTGGAGAGAAATGTGTGATTAATCATGATTAAAATATTTTAAACGATAGACAGCCCTAATTAATACCATTTATTTACTAATATAAACAGTGAATGATTTTATTTTTATTCTAACTGAGTAATGGACACTCATATAAAAACAGACAGTGAGCACTCTGTGTCCTCGGCTCCAGAGTTCATTTTCATTTGTAACAAAAGAACTGATAATGTGCAGTAAAAAATAACTATTTTGACCTGAAAATAACAGCAGACTGTGAGGGTCAGGGGGTCAACCTCTCCGGTTTCAATATAGATAAAGATTAAATCCATTATAACACGTGTTCTGTGTCATTAACCTCCATACTGTAACTGTGCACATTCTCCTCTCCTCAGGGGGAATCATCTGAACACAGAGGAGACCACACAGCGGTTGATCTGATTGTTTCTATAATGAAAACGATATTTTATATGTCATATAAAGTCCAAGTCAAACATACACAACATGTATTAACACGTCTGCATACTGGTGTGTGTTTGTGTGAGTCTCCCGCAGGCGCTGCACAGTCAAAGTCCAGGGAAAGGAGGAGGAGGAAAAGGAGGAGGAGGAGGAAGAAACTGTAATATAATATTAAAAAGTGTGTTTTCTTTAGTGTATAATCACCTGAAAATAGGAATCGTTGTGTTTTCATTACCTTAGAATGAGTCGTTTATATCTACATAGGGAGCCACTGTAGTTCTCCTATACGGAGGATGGAACCTGCAAAAATAAAAAAATCAATCAATCAATGAATAAATAAATATGTGATTAATTTGCTTCTTTATTTATTTACTTTGTATTAATTCCCTTATTTATTTATTCTTCTGTCTAATTGTCCCTTTTATTTATTCATGTATCTATTTTTATTAATTTAATTTTAATGTATTTTATTTTATTTTATTTTTTTGAATTTATTATTTATTTATTTAATTGTGCATTTTTATTATATTAATAATAATTAGTATTTATTTTTAAATGTTGTATAAATGCATTTATTCATTTCTGCACTATTTTCCCTTTGCATTTCACCCCTTATTTATTTCCCCAAACTTCTTTATTTCTGTATTCTTTTCTTTATACATTTAATTTGCTTCTTTATTTATTTATCTTTGTAACAATTCCCTTATTTATTTACTCTTCTGTCTTATTTTCTCTTTTTTATTTATTCATGTATCTATTTTTATTTATTTAATTTCAATGTGTTTATTTATTTTCTTTTTTATTTTATTATTTATTTATTTAATTGTGCATTTTCTATTATATTAATAATAATTATTTTCTTTTTTTAAATGCATGTATTAATGCATTTATTTATTTATGCACCATTTTCCCTTTGCATTTCACCCCTTATTTATTTCCCCAAACTTATTTATTTCTGTATTCTTTTCTTTATACATTTAATTTGCTTCTTTATTTATTTATCTTTGTATTAATTCCCTTATTTATTTACTCTTCTGTCTTATTTTCCCTTTTATTTATTCATGAATCTATTTGTATTAATTTAAATTTAATGTATTTATTTATTTTATTATTAAATTATTTAATTGTGCATTTTTATTGTATTAATAATAATTATTATTTATTTTTAAATGTATGTATTTATGCATTTATTAATATGCTAAATGTGCTCGTAAGACCCGCTGTCAAAGAGTGTCTAGTTTGGAGCCACACATATCAAATATTAGTCCTCAGTCCACATGTTTAATTAGGGCGTGGGCAGACATTACAACACCGCGAGGACGCAGCCAACATGTCCACATCTGATAACTTGTAGATGCTGTTTGTGCACCTGTGTGTGTCTACAGGACACGTGTTAATGCGTCACCTGCATCTGTGACCCTGAACCACATTTGGTCCTAATTGTTGATGAAAGCAAATCAATCATTTCAGATCATTTCATCTTACAAAAGTTTACACAGCATTTCATTGTCACATTGTCATTTCCATTCATTCACACCCTACAAGAACTCAAGTCATGTATTTTTTATTTTTTATTATTAATCACTGAAGAAAACATTCAATGTCAGCCATGCCATGACATTTAATACACACATGTTCCCTCAGGAGGGATTGTTATAACTTTCTAATAGTTTGGTACGGAAGCAGCATGTAAACATGTTCTAGTACAACATTAGGATACATCTATGAACCTGGAATGGGCATAATATGAGACCTTTAATCAATGTATTTCTGTTGTCATTGATGCCGGCTCTGTTTGGCACCCAGGGGGGTCTTTGTTGCTGCTCTCCCTGCCTTTGACTTTCCATGTATGCACCTGGAAGGGCAAGGAGGAGTGCTCTCCTTGCCTTATGCTACCACATAGGCACGTGGAACCACGTATGCGTGTGGATGGGCAGGGAGGTCCCAGAGCAGAGCCATACCGCCAAATATACTGTATATATTACTGCAATGGATTAAGTTCTTTGACTAAAGTGGTCCTGACTGAAATGTTTTAAACCACCCCGCCGGCATGAGACTCGTTTTGGCATTTCCTTTCTCCTCCGGCTCCCTTTCAGACACAGAAGCATACGTCACAGACTCCGCCCCCATCCAGACCGCTCTCCTGGGCGAGTGTGTGACGTATTCAGCCGGCGTGTTTTTGTTTTTGGAGGGAAGCAGCGGAGAGCGAAAGCCCGGCGCCCGGAGCTCGGAGCCCGGCGCCCGGAGCCCGGAGCCCGGAGCCCGGCGCCCGGAGCCCGGAGCCCGGAGAAAGCGAAAGAACTGAAGCATCAAAGCGAGTACGGTAGCGAGAACACGACCAAAGCAACCAGAACCAGTCCAGAGGCGAATGACTCTGGCTTCCTCGCTTTCCAAAGCAATCCCATATGACAAAAAAAGTGAAAAATGGAAAAAAATCAAGGCCGCTGTAAACACCTACATCACAACACCGGTAAGCGTAGTTGAAAAGCCCGGATTTAAAACACTCATTAAGACACTTGATCCGCTGTGTGTCGCTCACACCCTCCAGCTGGTTGTTAACGAGGGTTTGTTGGCACAGAGGAGTACTTGTATTGGTGCTCGTATCGGCGAGTACCCAATTGAAAGTACTTATACTTGTACTCGATCTGAAAAAAAAGTCATGTTGTGTCTATTTGTAGTCATTTTGTGTCTCTTTGTAGTCATGTTGTGTCTCTTTGTAGTCATGTTGTGTCTCTTTGTAGTCATTAGTGTCTTCGTAGTCATTTTGTTTCTCATTTTTGTCATTTTGTGTCTATTTGTAGTCATTTTGTGTCTCTGTAGTCATTTTGTGTCGCTTTGTAGTCATTTTGTGTGTCTGTAGTCAGTAGTGCATCCCTAGTTATCATGATGTGTTCAAATGTAATCTCGTAAAATTAAGTTTTTGGTGAGAAACTTGAATAAATCCAGTTGTTTGAAGGAGATGTTTTCACCTCAATATAAAATAGATATTAGAGTGTAAATCAAACACTGTAATTTACCGTGTATATAATGTTTTTTATGTAAATATATCGAAAATGTAATGACATCAGATCTTAAATGTTATTCCTTCATTTAGCGCAGAGATTTCAAAGGTGGCAGATAAAATTTCTGAGTGTCCAATGTAGGGACCCACCAATTTGACTGGTGGCAAGTGACCACATGAACTCAGTAACATGATCCTTGACCCATGGACTCAGCTCAGCTCAATAGCCATTGGCTGAGCACTCAGCTCAGTAGCCACAGGCTACTGTAGCATTCACAAATAGGTGTGAAATTCAACCAAGACAAAATCAGAGGAATCTCTTTGTTCCTACTTTTTCTGCTCTTCATCTCCCTTCTCACCTCTCCTAACCTGTGGAGGTGAGCTGCTGCTCTCCAGACCAGAAGCTGTAGAAGCAGCTCTGCTCTGATATATTGCCTGTTAGGAAACAGCCATAGGAACACAACGATCTTTTAAGGCAGAAGACGCGAGGGCCTGCCTTTTTACCAACTAACTTCAAGCAACAACTGCAAGGAAGTTAGCATCAAGCTATCAAGCTGCTGGGAAGAAAGTATTGGAGCGACCAGCTTCCTCCAATCTGCACAACTTGATTTGAGCAGAGCAAAGACGACATCTTTGACTTGGAACCACAACTTCAACACATGGAATTACAAACCTGTTTCTTCCATGGATCGGTAATGTATTGGGCTTACCTTAGCAGTAGCAATTACACGTGACTGAGCAAGACTGTTCAACCTTGATTTGTAGAATGTACTTGTATTGATTTGGTTTAATGTTATTCATTGAGTTTGACTGTCGTGATATTATTTGTGGTTATGATATTTGAGTTGCTGGCTCTGCCACATCTGATGTGTTCAGTTATGCCTCACATAGACGAGGTCTTGCATGCAAACTAACCATCTTTTCTAACCCACTGCTTTATCTGACACACATTAAGATCCCATACAGAAACTGTGAATTAGTTAAACATAAACATACAACTTCAGATAATCTTAACCCCCACATCACCCCCCTCTCTGTCCTTCCTGAGCACATGTGTTCCGAAGAACAAAGAGGCCATGTGGTGACATGTTGGCGGCCATCTTTGATCCCGCCATCTTTGTAGTTTTACAGTGCTCGTCCCTTTTGTCTGTAGGCAGACATCTTGAGACAAGAAGCCATCTTGTCTCTCTCTCTCTGTCTCTCTCTCTCTCTCTCTCCCTCTCTCTGTCTCTCTCTCTCTCTCTCTCCCTCTCTCTGTCTCTCTCTCTCTCTCTCTCTCTCTCTCTCTCTCTCTCTGTTTCTCTCTCTCTCTCTCTCTCTCTGTCTCACACACACACACACACACACACACACACACACACACGCATGCTCACACACTTTGTTTGGCTTGTTGAGTTTAGTTATTTAGTTAGATTAATATTGTGTTTTAAACCTTTATTATCTTGTAAATAAATGTTTGTGGAATATACATGCTGGTCTGTTTAATGTTGTACAAGAGTGAATAATGCCAACCTCTGTTATGTCAAGAACTCCGATATCCTTCAACCTTTACTATCTATTTTGGTTATAGTTATTAATTTAATTATTAATCCACGTTCCAAATTGATAGTTTAGTATATTTAATGAGACTATATTAACGTTTTGGTTATTGGTCCCTGATTCCAGGGTGGTGCCCCGTTTATTATTAATGTTTTTTGATAATTTTTATTAATATTAATAATTAAATTATTATTTATTAATTAATTTGCTAATAACCAAACCTGTTACTGCCAAATCCCTACACCGACAAAAAAAAATGACTTGTCTGTCACAGTGGCAGGAAGTGAAGAACGTTCATTTCAGACCCAGCTCAGGGCCCTATCTTACACAGCGCGGAGCAACTGTCATTGCTAGTTTCAGACAGTTGGTCTTAAAATGAGAGGTGGTCTGGTGCTTTGTTGGCGCGTTGCTATCTTGAGGCAGCAGAAAGCAATTGCGCCAATGTCCAACAAAAACCTAGTCAACATCTGGCGCAGTATTTTCCTGCTATTTAAAGGGTGCATTATTCAGATAGTAAGATGTGTCTACATAGGCAGTAAGACTGGGGCGATTCACCTATCTCCCGACTCAATACTATCACGATATTTGGGTGCCGATTCTAAATGTATTGCGATTTTTAAGTATCGCGATTTGATATTATGATTTTATAGTGATTTTTGATAACTTTTTTAACACTAGACCATGGGGAAAAGTTGAATCATACACTTCTAGGGACTTTTACTTTAAATGAATCCAGTAAAAATGTTTGATTTTCAGCATGTATGTAGTCAGAGATGTCCTGAAGTCAAATACATCAGTCATTGTCAGGAATTATTTATTATCCAGCAACCCAAAAATCAAAGAATAAAGACATTTCCCTCACAGATTAGTGGTATTTTCTTTATACTTCTGGTGAATATAATCCATCAATCTTATTTCAATAGATGTATTTTGTATATACAGTTCCCTTTGTTAACACCTTATTTTGAAAAGCAGACGTAGTCCCACGTGTCTACTTCCTCTAACTTCTCCAAGGTGGTCTCTAGCTCTCCCGTCAGCTGCGTTCTCTTTACCCATCCATGGTCAGCTCCATCGGGGCCGTTTGAATGCAGAGAACAGAAATGTCAGTATATGGGTACTCTACAGTTGTAGCGTCGTCAAAATTACAATCCAAACACGTTAAATCGCATTGAAGTCTATGAGATCTTCAGTTTTCTATCCCCCAAAATGGGGCGTGGCCTTATGAGCTGAGAGAGATGTGCAACACACTTTTTGGGCACCTTGAAAACGGTGTTTAAGTTGCATCTTTTTTTATATCATTATTATAGTACATATTGACCTGAAAGTTAAAAAGATTAGATTTAACAAAAGAATCTGAGACCAGCCTGTTCAAATGCTCAAGAGTTTTAATTGGGTATCAAAGATTAGTTTGTGCTAAAAAGCCGTCTTTTCATAACACATTCAGCCTCCTCTCATTAAAGGTCAAAGAGGAAGTCCAGCTCCTGTTACGTCACTTGTCGCTTCATCCCGTCAGCAGCGTTACAGCCAAATTATAAAAGATGTGATTACACATGAGACTGATATATGACACACAAAGACATTCACACGGTCACATCCAGCAGGTGTTTGTGTGTTTGGTTGGTGTCTCTGTGTGTGTCAGCTCAGGAGCTACTGATCAGATGGGACCTCCACGGGACAGGGTGATTCTGGACAGCAGGGATCTGGCTTGGCACAGACAAATGAGCGAGTGGCGGAACACTCAGTATCATCCCAGCAGAAATCGACTGTGAACACAAGAAACACAAGAGTCAGTCAGAGCTTGTGTTAACCACAAACCTTATTTCAGACATCTGACTAAAAACCCATTGACTTCCAGATGAGGGGAACAGGAAGTGCTAAAAATGCTAACTCACTTTTGGTTTTTTTTAGGACTGATTCCTGTAGTGCTCTACAATATGTTGTGACTTACCTCCATAGTTCATCTGGAGACAATTCTGGACGCCACATGGATCATCAGGTTTCCCATCACACCACTCTGTATGTTCGAACGCGCTGCCATCACTCCAGAGCCACTTGCCGTTCTATAAGACAGAAAAGAAAAAGATGTAGAAGTTAAAAAGTGTCATCCTATCAGTAATCAGACCTGCTGTAGTGATAAATTACCTCTTGGCAGTCAGAGCCTCCAACCCAGGCTTCTTGATTAGCACGTTTGTGATGTATCATCTGCAGAAGGTACTGATGCTCATCGTGATTGTGCACCGATGCGAGGTTTGCACCCATGGTCTGGCAGTGTTTCTACAGGGGAGATGGACAGACAGACAATCAGATATGAAGCTGCACTCTAATGCTGTACATGTGGTCCTCTCCTCCATCAGCAGGAGGATGGTGGAGGAAGGTTTGGCTCAAATATTGAGCTGGTTGACGTGAATATTTGTAGAAGAAGTGATGGAAGTTATTCAGTGTTTAACTTCACCGTTGTACTGTGGTCTCTGCTTACATTGACAGCTTTAATTAGGAGGTTTTGTTGCTTGATTTTCACCAACGCTAGCTGTGTAGCCTACTCCTGTAGCGCCACCAGCAGCTAAAAATGCTAAATATCTCAACATCTGTGACATTGATTGGCACATCATTTGGTTCATACCGTCATGGTTCCCAGATGATGAACCCCACTGACCCTTTTGATCCTCTGACTTTTCCTTATCGACACCACAAGGTTCACATTTGTTTCTTTGAGTGAAATTTCTGGAACAACTATTGGATGGATTATGATGAAATGTGGTTCATCGTTCATGTTCACCTCAGGATGAATTGTAATAACTTCGTCCACAATAAGGCGGATGAAAGTTGGAAAAAAAGTCTGAAAAATGTTCGAAAAGTGTTCGAAAAATTTCCGAAAAAAAAGGATACAAAATTTTGAAAAATATACGAAAAAAAGTCAGAAAAAGGTGGAAGAAAATCAGAAGAAAAGTCAGGAGAGTGTCCGAAAAAGGCAGGAAAAGGCTGAAAAAAATAAATGTCCGAACAACGTTGGACATGTTTTTGAAAAAAGTGCAAATATTTTGAAAAATGCCAGAAAAAGGCGAATGAAAAGCAAAAAAAAATCAGAAAAATAGTCTGATAAATGTCGGAAAGTTTATCAATTAAAGTGCAAAAAATGTTGAAAAAAGGCAGAAGAAAGGCGGAAGTCCCAAAATGTCAGGAAAGTATGAGAAAATGTAAAAGCGCTTCCTTTGGGCGCCTGTGTAAATCAATCGATCCCTTGCCTTATAGTTAGATATAGTTAGTTCAATAACAAGAGTAACATAGAGACACCAAGTCAGGAGAAAATGCTGATTAGTCAGCTGTGCAACAAGTCAACACCAGCAGAATGAACTTGTAGAAACATTTCACTAGTTACCTCAGCGTCAACCCAAGTCATCCGTGTGTCAACGAAGCCGTAAAAGCGACATTGGAACGGGAAAAATTCCACTGCTTGGGCTTCGGTGGAATTGTCTATGAAGACAAACAGAGAATTGCCAGTAATTTAATAACATTGTCATTTAACAGCAAATAGAGGTGTAGCTGTGGAGTCTGAGGGCTGCACTCTTCTATCTGCACACATATATATATATACATATATATATATATATGTATGTAGGTGGAAAAAAGATAAACTCCAGGTATCTTTTGACATTTTAAGGGAAAGCTGGTGCAGATACGAGGTTTTTGATGCCATTGGACCAACCATCCAGGCAATCATCAACAGTAGCCTGGCCTCTAGTGTAGTTCCAGCTCATTTTAAACATGCTATTGTGCAGCCACTTCAAAAAAAAACTAACTTGGACACCTCAGTCCTCTCCAATTTTAGACCAATTTCCAAACTCCCCTTCCTTTCTAAAGTCTTGGAGAAAGCTGTTTTTATTCAACTTCAAACTTTTTCAGACAAAAATGGCATCCTTGAGGTGTTCCAATCTGGTTTTAAAGCACTTCACAGCACTGAAACTGCACTTTTAAAGCTTTTGAATGAACTGTTGATTCTGGCGATTCAGCCATTCTTATGCTTTTAGATCTCACAGCTGCATGTGGAGTCCCCCAAGGCTCTATACTTGGTCCAATTTTATTTTCCTTGTATATACTTCTCCTGGGGTCCATTATTAGAAAGTATGGAGTATCTTTCCACTTGTATGCGGACGACACACAGCTTTACCTGCCCTTGAAAAATAATAACTCAAACTCTTTGGGCACATTGCTAGCCTGTCTCAAAGACATCAAAGACTGGATGACTTTACATTTTTTTCAAGCTCAATGACGAAAAAACTGAAGTTATTATTTTTGGACACAATGGAGGCAGAAACGACCCCAACATGGATCTTTCCCTTCTGGAACCTTTTGTCCTTCCTGCGGTAAAGAATCTAGGGGTCATTATGGACAATGATTTTAAAATGGATGAGCAAATAAACGAAGTTGTGAAATCAAGTTTTTCCCAACTGCGACTTTTATCCAGGGTTAAGTCCTTTTTTATCTTTTAATGACTTTAAAAAGGTAATGCATGCTTTTATCAACACACGTCTTGATTATTGTAATTCACTTTACGTTGGCGTTAGCCAAGCCTCTTTGTCTCGCCTGCAGCTCGTTGAGAACGCGGCAGCTCGTCTTTTAACTGGTACACGTAAACGTGAGCACATCTCCCCGATTCTGGCTTCACTTCACTGGCTCCCTGTTCGTTTTAGGATTGATTTTAAAATTGTTATAATTAACATATAAATCATTAAATGGGCAAGCTCCGACCTATCTCTCTGATCTTTTAAAACCACATCTTTTATCAAGGACACTCAGATCAACTGACCAGTTGCTTCTGACTGTCCCGAGGTCTATAGGTTGAAGCTCAGGGCTGACCGAGCCTTTGCAGTTGCAGCTCCAAAGCTCTGGAACGCTCTGCCTCCACATGTTCGGCTGTCCCCCACACTGCCTGCTTTTAAATCAAACCTCAAACACACTTTTATTCCTTGGCTTTTGGCTCGGCATGAGAGTTGACTATTTTAATCCTTTTTCCTCTCCTATTGGTCTTAACGCTTTTATTATTTTAATGTCCTGTTGGTTTTAAGTTGGTCTCAGTGTTTAATTGTGTTGTTTTTATGTCTTTTATGTATAATTGTATAGTACTTTGGTCAACTTTTGTTGTTTTTAAATGTGTTTTGTAAATAAATTTGGATTGGATTGGATATACATGTACTGTATCTACACATGTATCTACACATGTATCTACTGTATCGGGATAACACCTAGCGCGTCTGTCAATGTCGCGTCTGTCCCGTCTGGCGCGGCTGTCCCGTCTGGCGCGGCTGTCGCTTCTGGTGCTTGACTTGGCTCGACCACGTCGTCTATGAAGACAAACAGAGAATTACCAGTAATTTAATAACATTGTCATTTAACAGCAAATAAAGGTGTAGCTGTGGAGTCTGAGTCTGCACATATATATATACATGTACTGTATCTACACATGTATCTGCACATGCATTTACACATCTATCTACACATGTATCTGCACATGTATCTACACATGCATCTACACATGTATCTACACATCTATCTACACATGTATCTACTGCACATATATCTACTCTTCTATCTACACATGTATCTGCACATGTATCTACTGCACGTACAGTATATCTGCACATGTATCTACTGCACATGTATCTACTCTTCTATCTGCACATATATGTATTAGGGATGGAACGGTTTGGTTAAAAAATCCGAACCGTTGGGTTCGCTATTCACGGTTCGGGTCGTGTATGAATTGTTCGGTTCATTTGAAATAGGTTATAAGGCCCATTGTGTGCTTTTTTGCATGTAGAGTTTGGCTCCCGTTTATTGTCATACTACAAATGGGGAGCCTCACAGTTTTCAGTCAAAAGGGCATGCGCAGAAAAAAAAAAAAAAAATTCAAATAAAGTTATCGGGGGGAAAAAACTTCTGAGTTGACACGAATGAAGTGGCGAGTGCAGCTGTCAGTCAGTTTAGGAAATGGCAAGTGGACACGATAAAGTCCCGTTAGAGGATCCACCAGCATCGTTTGGCTCTGCTGTATGGGAGCATTACGGATTTAGTGTTACCATGAAAATGACGGAAAGAAAGTGGTGGATAAAACGGCGACTATGTGTAAGCAGCACTGTGCAACACGTCTGGTTTATGCTAGCGGCAATATTACAAATATGATGAACCATTTACGAAGACATCACCCCGGTGTGGCCGTCGATAGAGCAAGAAGGAGAGAGTCGGGTATGAAAGACTAACTCCTCCCCACAGCATTTAAACAGCCTCTACATGCAGATTCAGACGGGGCATAAACACAACTAAAGCATCGGGGAGGTTTATAGTGAAAGATATGCAGCCTTATGCAGTCGTAGAGGACGCTGGATTTCAGCATATGATTAATGTAACGTTACTTGAGGCGCGCTATACACTTAAGCAACACGGTAATTCCAGCAGCACAATCCCTGTAATGTGTTTTATATTCATAAATTATTTTTAAAAAACACTGTGGTACATAAATCTAACTGTATTCCTCCAAATACTGCACTTTGTGAGTGGAAAAACTAATCTTTCAATTAAGAGCTGATAATCAGGGAATTGAGACATATGTTATACTGTTCTCTCTTTTTTTTTTTTTGTTTACTTCTGGTTGAGTTTATGCTTCAATTTATGTTCATGGCTTTAGTCTATAATTATATCATATTTATATGAAAATAACAAAGTTGCATTTTTTGTTTGCACTAATTACTGTAGATGACCTGTTCTTTCATTTAAGATTGGACACCAAAGAAGAGTTTATGTTCCTTTTGTTAAGGCAAACATTTGTTAGCTTATTTTTGTCAAATAAATGAAAAGCATTTTGAAATCAGAACATGACCTCCTCGCTGTAACATAAATGAAACGAACCAAAAACCATTACCCCAAAACCGTGATATGAACCCAACCGTGAATTTTGTGAACAGTTCGACCCCTAATACTTATACACATGTATCTAAACATGTATCTACTACACATGTATCTACTGCACATGTATCTACTACACATGTATCTACTGCATATGTATCTACTACACATGTATCTACTCTTCTATCTGCACATATATATACACACATCTATCTGCACGTGTATCTACACATGTATCTACTACATATGTATCTACAAATGTATCTACTACACATGTATCTACTGCACATGTATCTACTACACATGTATCTACTGCATATGTATCTACTACACATGTATATACTCTTCTATCTGCACATATATATACACACATCTATCTGCACGTGTATCTACAAATGTATCTACTACACATGTATCTACTGCACATGTATCTACTACACATGTATCTACTGCACATGTATCTACTACACATGTATATACTCTTCTATCTGCACATATATATACACAAATCTATCTGCACATGTATCTACACATTTATTTACACTTCTATCTGCACATGTATCTACTCTTCTATTTGCACATATATATATATACACACATCTATCTATACATGTGTCTGCACATGTATCTGCACATGTATCTATCCCTGCGTTGTACTTGTAACTCCACAGAGGAAGTTTAACAGTGATACTCACCTTGGGTTGCAGCCAGAGCCATCAAGGCACAAACGAGTAGAGACACAGTCAGCATCTTCATGGTGGAGATGATGCAGATGTTGAAGATGATGATGATGAAGCTTTAAAAGCAAAGAGACAGCTTACTAATAATCCTGAAGGGAGGTTGAAGTGAACAGAGCAGCATCGTAGTGAGGAGAGAGGATGTGGAGAGAGAGCAAAGAGAGGAGAGGAGAGTGGTAGCTAACCTGTTGAAGGATGATCCGTGGTCTTCCTGTGTGGAGGTGCTGAACAAGAGAAAACAGCAGCTTTATATACACTTGTCTTCATGAGTTTCATCACATCTGTTTATGCCTTTTTTTTAAGAGCATCAGTTTGGATGTAGGTCAACAAATCAAAGGGCACCACATCCCACGCTGTTGGTTTTTTAAACACAAACATTTCTCCTGCCAGTACAGGAGGAAAAAGTACCAAGCAATAATAGATTTTAACAGGTCAAAGATAAGCACAGTTCATAGTATATTTGTGTAGGTATATAGAGCCTATATTGGATACCCTTTTCCTGCCTTTTAGTAAGAGATGTTGTGAATGAGGAAATAGAGTGATTTAATATGACATTTGTGTTTTTCTCAAAGTCTGGGTTACTGGTTAATAGATAGTAACTCGACCAAACTGTCAGTTTGAAAGGTGAATTTCACCCAAAGAAATTAGGAACTACTTGAGACCTTAAAAATAGGGGGGGGGGGGGGGGGGTCCTTCCTAGCAAGGACCACGCCACAACATGGCATTTAAAATGTTTAATTAAATGAGGAAGCACTGAATGTTGAGGATGGATGTGAGGAAGGGGATGAACGATGATGATGAAGGGGTGAGAGGAAGTTGTCCGTTTAAACCGGTCCTTATTGTCCCCCTCAGCAGCATTAGCATGTTTCCAGCTGGCTAACATGTTGGCGGTTAGCTCACCAGCCACAATAGTACACCACCAGCCACGGGCGGATTATGAGACAATGGGCCCCTGGGCATAGACATGCAAAAGGCCCCAACACCTCTCCTACCAAAGACACACAGACTTTATAGTTGTTTGGCCTCTTTTTGTGTCTTTTTGTAGTTACTTTCTCTCTCATTGTAGTCATTTTGTGTCTCTTTAAATTCATTTTGTGTCTCTTTGTAGTCATGTTTTCGCTTTTGTAGTCATTTTGTGTCTCTTTGTAGTCATGTTTTCGCTTTTGTAGTCATTTTGTGTCTCTTTGTAGTCACTTAGTGTCTTTGTAGTCATTTTGTGTCGTTTTGTAGTTATGTTGTGTCTCTTTGTAGTAATTTTTTGTCTCTTTGTAGTCATGTTTTCGCCTTTGTAGTCATTTTGTGTCTCTTTGTAGTCATGTTTTCGCCTTTGTAGTCATTTTGTGTCTCTTTGTAGTCATGTTTTCGCCTTTGTAGTCATTTTGTGTCGCTTTGTAGTCATGCTGTGTCTCTTTATAGTCATTTTGTGTCTCTGTGTAGTCATTTTGGGTCTCTTTGTAGTCATGTTGTGTCTCTTTGTAGTCATGTTGTGTCTCTTTGTAATCATTTTGTGTCTCTTTGTAATCATTTTGTGTCTCTTTGTAATCATTTTGTGTCTCTTTGTAGTCATTTTGTGTCGCTTTGTAGTCATGCTGTGTCTCTTTATAGTCATTTTGTGTCTCTTTGTAGTCATTTTGTGTCTCTTTGTAGTCATGTTGTGTCTCTTTGTAATCATTTTGTGTCTCTTTGTAGTCATTTTGTGTCTCTTTGTAGTCATGTTGTGTGTCTTTGTAGTCATGTTGTGTCTCTTTGTAGTCATTTTGGGTCTTTTTTTTTGTCCTGCTCTCAAAACTTCATTTGTTTCCTGACCTTGTGCTACACCTTCTGTCACAAATCCAAGAGGAGATTGGAAATATGAAAGCCTTCATCTATAAAGCGATTATTGTAAATCCTTGTGAACCTGGGAATGTATTACAATGCATCAGCGTACTTTTAGATTGAGGAGCCCACACTTTATCGGCGCTAAACATTTTGGACTAATTTTCATTGAGACATAATAATGAGGTGTGGTGTGTGCAAGTTGAATCAGCATGGGAGATGACGGAGTTTGACGGTCTCTGGACACACTGCAGCTTCACTCTTCCAGCTCATGAACTTTAGTAAAACCAGCACTGTTGTATTTCAGGGATCCATCCACCAACAACATAAACTGAACTGAAGTAACCCACCAAGACGGAGCTCGCTGCTCACAAGAGCAGAGACCAGCGCTGATGAGGCCTCGTCTGGAGGACCCGCTAATTGCTAGCCCGCCAACGGGACCACTAACTCGGTAAGCTAACCCATCCCTCTCTAGCCTTTTAAATGAGTCCATCTGCTTCTGCTTCTTTCCTCGTTTCCTCCTTTCCTACACACTCCAGGCTAGGACTAGTATGGAATATTTAGCATTTCATCAAACCTCACCTCCCACCCGTCCTACGTGGACTTTCTCTCTCTTTATTCTACGTCAGTCGCTCTGAGCATCTAATAATGACGTGGCTGAATTAGTTAGAGTTAGGTGAAAGCCTGGTGCATGATGCAAACCTTATCAGATATATAACATCCTCTAACATCCTCTGCTTGCCCCCATGTTGCACTACTTAATGATGATGCATGTTTTTACTCGTCATCTTTTTATCCTTGTATGTTTTAATACCATAATTTAACTTTTATTCATGTAAAAGACGGGTCTCCACTGAGCCGGAGTTCACAATGTGCTAAATGTCCTCGAAAGACCCGCTGTCAAAGAGTGTCTAGTTTGGAGCCACACATATCAAATATTAGTCCTCAGCCCACATGTTTAATTAGGGCGTGGGCAGACATTACAACACAGCGAGGACGCAGCCAACATGTCCACATCTGATAACTTGTTGATGCTGTTTGTGCACCTGTGTGTGTCTACAGGACACGTGTTAATGCGTCACCTGCATCTGTGACCCTGAACCACATTTGGTCCTAATTGTTGATGAGAGCAAATCAATCATTTCAGATAATTTAATCTTACAAAAGTTTACACAGCATTTCATTGTCATTGTCACATGTAATTTCCATTCATTCACACCCTACAAGAACTCAAGTCATGTATTTTTAATTTTTAATTATTAAACAGTGAAGAAAACATTTAATGTCAGCCATGCCATGACATTTAATACACACATGTTCCCTCAGGAGGGATTGTTATAACTTTCTAATATTTTGGTACAGAAGCCCTAAACGGATACCGTTTAATTATGTCCTTAACTCAAGAAAACAAACATTTTTATCTCGAGATAAAAAGATAATTAACTCTGAAGTTAGCGGAAGGATACACGTGTGACTCGGAGTGACTACGTCCGGTTTTCAAAATAAGGTGTTAACAAAGGTATCATAATACATATACAGAAATAAGATTAAATGGATTATATTCAGAGGAAGTATAAAACATGTTGCCTCTTATAAATGAAAAAGAAAATACCACAAAATTGTGAGGGAAATGTCTTTAATCTTTGATTTTTGGGTTGATGGGGGGAATAAAGTAGACACAGTCAGATCAGAACTAAAGAAACATGAGAGTGGGAACGTTTGGATTTCCCCTCTGCAGTCTTTTTGTATGAAGTCGGTCGCTTCAGTCTTGCAGAATTTAATTAGCTCGGTGCTAACCTGGCGTCATTGCTCCAGTGGTTTTACCATCAGCGGACAGACCGGCCCACTTCCAAACCACCACCTTCATCCTTTCTCTACCTACTTCCACTCCGTACGCATGGAGGGTCCGCCACATCAAGGTCCATCCCAAACCAGTTAGCGGGGAGTGGAAGTGGGTCATAAAACCCTCCAACAGCGAGTCTGCATCGATGCCGACTTCACCAGCTGCCCCTTACTGAGGAAGTGCAACGCCGTCTAGTGTTCGTCATGGAGCCCAGCTCCGACGTGGGCTCTGTATTATTATTATGTTTGCTGGAACATAAATTTGAAGCGGTTTGCTCTTTTCCTACGAACCGTCTTCTCACGCTGGGACGCCTCTCGGCAAAAAGAATAATCTTGATGAACTGGAAAGTTATCACAAACCATCCTGCTTTGTGATAACCTTCCACCCGGTGAAAGCAGTCATAGTTTGAGACTGTGCAGGTCGTATGTTCTTCTTCTTCTTACGAGGAAATCTGCCTTCCCATGCATGATATTAAACCAAACTTTGCACACAGGTCCAGTTCTATGCTAAACTTCCTCAACTGGCTCTGTGGGTCGATAGTCCTGATGGTGGCACTCCAGCTAACGGCAAAAGCAACATTCACCAAAATGTTCATATGCTTCAACCTGGCAGGAATTCTGAACTCCATCACATCTGTAAAACTAATTGAACTAAATTAATCTCCGAGGGCTGTCCTCAATACCATTTTTTGGGCTTTGAAGCTTCAGTGAGAAATATTCGAAAGTATTCGAAGCTTCGCGGTGCGGCGCGGCAGGCTGACATGTTCTTCTGTCTGTGTCGCACCTCTACACACAATACATATCCTTCTAATAACTAATAATAATTAATGTTGAATATGAGTACGAAATAATGTTGTGGGATTATTCCTTATTTCATGAGCTATTTGGGGATTTATACTAGAGCTGTCAAAGTTAACGCGTTAATAACATAACTCACCACTAATTTCTTCAACCATTAATGCAATTGATCTTTCGGAGGTTATAGCAGCTCAGTTTTAAAGTTAGAGTGGAGATACTGGTATCATATGAAACTACAGAACCTGATGAATCCATCGGTACCAACCATGTCATACTAGCTGGTCATGAAGGAGGTTAAATAACGCTCCAAACTTGCGCTGTCATGTCCATTTTCAAAGGGGTCCCTTGACCTCTGACCTCCAGATCAGTGAATGTACAGACCTAGGCAAAGTTGTTGGTAACGTTCCGTTAAAGAGAGAAAAACCCACAATGGTCACTGAAATAACTTGAAACTGACAAAAGTAATAATAAATAAAAATTTACTGAAAATTACAGTTTTTCTCGATTGTTTACACACATTTTCTGAAAGCATGCCTCATACTCTCAGAACTCTACATACAAATCAAAAAACACACACACAATGGGCAAAACCCCTCAATTCTCCTGCAAAATGAAACTTTACATTCAAAACAATGTTATTTCTTCTCAAAATGGTATTTTGTTTTCAAATGACACACACACACCATCATATGAATAGACATTTATAAGAACCAGTTGAACACTGATGTGCTCAATGTAAAACACTATGATGAATGGAAAACACTTCTTCTCCATTCATCATAATGACTTAGGCCTTTTTTTTGTTCAGTGTTACACTTACTACAGACAGTACATACATCAGTGTGTTGTAAAATATTTTAGAATATTGTTTTTATACTCAGAACACACATATACATGGTAACAAATATATTTTATTTTCCCCACAAAACCAATGTACACAGTGTACATCCCAACCAACACAAAGTTGCACATACAGTGGAAAAAAAAAAACTATGCTGCATCCTCTCTTCTGTTTCGGTCTGGCCACAGCACCTCATCCACATCACAAGCAATGTTTTCCCTGGCCAAGCAGCGGGGGAAATATCGCTTAGCATGTCGAATCCAGCCATGAAAAGCATCAACTGATTGCTAATTGTAACACTGTGTGACAGGTGTTTGCCCATGTGATGAGTCAGTGTGCATAGCAGGGCAATTGTCTTTATAATTTTGAATGACAGTGTGTTCCTTTTGAAAACGAGATTTTCTTCATGAAAATTGTGCCAAATGCAGAGAATTGTGTGTAGTGTTTTGAAAAAAGTGTGTTTTAGAACTGCAATTTGAGTGTAAAGCAGGAATTGTGCTTGTAGTTTAGCAGAATTGGTTCAGGGGGTTGGTGCATGAGTTACATGTTGTGGTCATTGTGTGTCAAGTACCAGTGTTTGTGTGTAAACAATTGAGAAAAACTGTAACTAATGAAAATCAGCTGTTGCTTTTGAATTGTGGTTCAACAGAATCATTTTAAAAAACAAACTGATGAAACTGGCCTAGACAAAAATGATGGTAGCCCTAGAAAAGATGTAAAATAATTTGACCATAGGGACATATTAAACTAAGGTGTGTCCTGTAATTAGCATCACAAGTGTCTTCAAACTTGTAATCAGTCAGTCTGCCTATTTAAAGGGTGAAAAGTAGTCACTATGCTGTTTGGTATCTTGGTGTGTACCACACTGAACATGGACCACAGAAAGCTAAGGAGAGAGTTGTCTCAGGAGATCAGAAAGAACATTATAGACCTTCATGTTAAAGGTAAAGGCTATAAGACCATCTCCAAGCAGCCTGATGTTCCTGTGACTACAGCTGCACATATTATTCAGAAGTTTAAGGTCCATGGGACTGTAGCCAACCTCCCTGGACGTGGCCGCAAGAGGAACATTGATGACATATTGAAGAGACGGATAATACGAATGGTAACCAAAGAGCCCAGAACAACTTCCAAAGACATTAGAGGTGAACTCCAAGGTCAAGGTACATCAGTGTCAGATCGCACCATCCGTCACTGTTTGAGCCAAAGTGGACTTAATGGAAGACAACCCAGGAGGACACCAAATCATAAAAAAGCGAGACTGGAATTTTCCAAAATGCATATTGACAAGCCACAAAGCTTCTGGGAGAATGTCCTTTAGACAGATGAGACAAAACTGGAGCTTTTTGGCAAGTCACATCAGCTCTATGTTCACAGACGAAGAGATGAAGCATCCAAAGAAAAGAACACTGTACCTAATGTGAAACATGGAGGAGGCTCGGTTATGTTATGGGGCTGCTTTGTTGCATCTGGCACAGGGTGTCTTGAATCTGTGCAGGGTGCAATGAAATCTGAAGACTATCAAGGCATTCTGGAGCGAAATGTGCTGCCCAGTGTCAGAAAGCTTGGTCTCAGTTGCAGGTCATGGGTCCTCAAACAGGATAATGACCCAAAACACAGCTAAAAACACCCAAGAATGGCTAAGAACAAAACATTGGACTGTTCTGAAGTGGCCTTCTATGAGCCCTGATCTAAATCCTATTGAACATCTGTGGAAGGAGCTGAAACATGCAGTCTGGAGAAGGCACCCTTCAAACCTGAGACAGCTGGAGCAGTTTGCTCACGAGGAGTGGGCCAACATACCTGTCGACAGGTGCAGAAGTCTCATTGAGAGTTACAGAAATCACTTGATTGCAGTGATTGCCTCAAAAGGTTGTGCAACAAAATATTAAGTTAATGTTACCATCATTTTTGTCTAGGCCAGTTTCATTAGTTTGTTTTTTTAAATGATTCTGCTGAACCATAATTCAAAAACAATATCTGATTTTCATTAGTTAATTTTCAGTGAATTTTTATTTATTATTACTTTTGTCAGTTTCAAGTTATTTCAGTGACCATTGTGGGTTTTTCTTTCTTTAACGGAACGTTACCAACAACTTTGCCTACGTCTATAAATGGGTTCTATGGGTACCCACGAGTCTCCCCTTTACAGACATGCCCACTTTATGATAATCACATGCAGTTTGGGGCAAGTCATAGTCAAGTCAGCACACTGACACACTGACAGCTGTTGTTGCCTGTTGGGCTGCAGTTTGCCATGTTATGATCTGAGCATATTGTTTTATGGTAAATGCAGTACCTGTGAGGGTTTCTGGATCAATATCTGTCATTGATTTGTGTTGTTCATTAATTTACAATAATAAATATATACATACATTTGCATAATGCAGCATATTTGTCCACTCCCATGTTGATAAGAGGATTAACTACTGGACTAATCTCCCTTTAAGGTTCATTTTGAACAGATAAAAAAATGTTTGATTAATTGTGATTAAATATTTTAATCGATTGACAGCCCTAGTTTATACATTATTATTACATACTTATATCAATATATCAATATCATATACTCGTTATCACAAGAAAACAAAAGTTTGTTTTCTTGTGATAACGACATAATTAACTTGAGGTAACCAGAATATTGTTAACAATCCCTCCTGAGGGAACATGTGTGTATTAAATGTCATGGCATGGCTGACATTGAATGTTTTCTTCACTGAATGATAATTAAAAATAAAAATACATGACTTGAGTTCTTGTAGGGTGTGAATGAATGGAAATGACATTTCATGTGCCAGAGCTTGTGTTAACCTTTGTAAAATGAAATTATCTGAAATGATTGATTTGCTCTCATCAACAATTAGGACCAAATGTGATTCAGGGTCACAGATGCAGGTGACGCATTAACACGTGTCCTGTAGACACACACAGGTACACAAACAGCATCTACAAGTTATCAGATGTGGACATGTTGGCTGCGTCCTCGCGGTGTTGTAATGTCTGCCCACGCCCTAATTAAACATGTGGGCTGAGGACTAATATTTGATATGTGTGGCTCCAAACTAGACACTCTTTGACAGCGGGTCTTTCGAGGACATTTAGCATATTAATAAATACATAAATACATACATTTAAAAATAAATATTAATTATTATTAATATATTAAAAATGCACAATTAAATAAATTAATAATAAATAAAATTAATAAATAAATACATTAAAATTAAATTAATAAAAATAGATACATGAATAAATAAATGTAAATAAATAAGGGAATTAATACAAAGATAAATAAATAAAGAAGTGAATTAAATGTATAAAGAAAAGAATACATAAATAAATAAGTTTGGGGAATAAATAAGGGGTGAAATGCAAAGGGAAAATCGTGCAGAAATAAATAAATGCATAATTACATGTATTAAAAAATAAATGATAATTATTAATAAATAAGAAATAAATGCAAACAAAAATAAATACATTTAAATTAAATTAAATTAATAAAAATAGATACATCAATAAATAAAAGGGAAAATTATACAGAACAGTAAATAAATAAGGGAATTAATACAAAGATAAATAAATAAAGAAGAAAATGAATCACATATTTATTAATTCATTGATTGATTGATTTTTTTTTATTTTTGCAGGTTCCATCCTCCGTATAGGAGAACTACAGTGGCTCCCAATGTAGATATAAACGACTTATTCTAAGGTAATGAAAACACAACGATTCCTATTTTAAGGTGATTATACACTAAAGAAAACACACTTTTTAATATTATATTCCAGTTTCTGCCAATAGATCCCCCTAATCGTTACACACTGGTTTGTTAAAAAGAAAAGACAGAGAATAAGAAGCTCACAGATGTTAACTAAAATAAAAAAAGAAATCTACAAAACAACCTGTACTTGTTTTTATTTTTCAACATTAATGTGATGCCTCTTTTTTATTGTAAGTGTTTGTTTTTTTATTAAAATTCCATCAAATTTTATATTTTAGACACAAGTACTAAAGCGCTGAAACGTGAGCACACCTTTAAATCCAGGTGACCAGAAGCACCACCACCCCTCCTCCTCTTCCTCCTCTTCCTCCTCTTCCTCCTCCTCCTTTCCCTGGACTTTGACTGTGCAGCGCCTGCGGGAGACTCACACAAACACAAACAACAGGTACGCAGATGTGTTAATACATGTTGTGTATGACTTTATATGACATATAAAATGTCATTTTTATTATAAAAACAATGAGATCAACCGCTGTGTGGTCTCCTCTGTGTTCAGATGATTCCCCCATAAGAGAGGTGAAATGTGCACAGTTACAGTATGGAGGTTAATGACACAGAACACGTGTTATAATGGCTTTAATCAGTCTATATTGAAACCGGAGAGGTTGACCCCCTGACCCTCAGGGTCTGCTGAGATCTATTTTGAGGTCAAAATAGATTTTTTTTTTACTGCACATTATCAGTTCTTTTGTTACAAATGAAAGTGAAACTAAACTTTCGAGCCGAGGACACAGAGTGCTCACTGGCAAATGGTGGCCCACTCAGAGCCGGGTTCTGCCCAAGGTTTCTACCCGCCAAAGGGAAGTTTTACAGTCTAGACCTGCTTCATATGAAAAGAGTCTTGAGATAACTTCTGTTGTGATTTGATGCAACATAAAAATAAATTGAATTAGTGAAGTAAGTTTAAATATCTGATTTATCAGGACTATGCCGGGCCTGCTGTTCATTTTACTGTTCAAGTTTTTACCATCAGGTACTTGAAATGTGGACGATAAATGCTGCCAAGTTGAGTCCATACACAATTCGAATAAAATCCCTCTCTGTTTATTTAATTAGGGCTGTCGATTGATTAAAATATTTAATCATGATTAATCGCAAATGAATCGCACATTTTTTACCTGTTCAAAATGTACCTTCAAGGGAGATTTGTCAAGTATTTAATACCCTTATCAACAAATGTGCTGCTTTATGTAAATGTATGTATATATTTATTATTGTAAATCAATTAACAACACAAAACAATGACAGATATTGTCCAGAAACCCTCACAGGTTGTGAGAAGTGCTGGTACGCAAGAAAAAGGGACGGTACGCCAAGGAGTAAAATGAAGATAACGGTGAGTACCGGTCCACTTTGAGCACTGGCTGCACACAGTTTTTGTTAAGATATATATTTTTTGTGACATTATACAGTATATTGTCATAGAAATTGTGCAACAGCATAATCAAATCTGCTGTAGGTGCTGTCAAGATGCGGAAAAAAGTTAAAGAGATATACATAAACTCAGGCTTGGGGAGTAACAGAATACATGGAACGGCGTTATGTAATTAAGATACAAAATAAGTAGGGCTGTCAATCGATTAAAATGATTGGCCATGATTAATTGCGTTTAATTGCAAATTAATCACACATTTTTTATCTGTTCAAAATCTACCTTAAAGGGAGATTTGTCAAGTATTTAATACCCTTATCAACAAATATGCTGCTTTATGTAAATGTATGTTTATATTTATTTATATATTATTATTATTTATATATATTATGAGAATAAAGTCACAATTTTAATAGAAAAAAGTCGTAATATTATAAAGTAATAATTTTACGTGTTCATTTTAACTTTTTCTCGTAAAGTTATGACTTTATTCTCCATTATATTACGACTTTTTTATTGAAGTAGTATGACTTTTTTTATCTGTTCTAAATGTACCTTAAAGGGAGATTTGTCAAGTATTTAATACTCTTATCAACATGGGAGTGGACAAATATGCTGCTTTATGTAAATGTATGTATATATTTATTATTATAAATCAATTAACAACACAAAACAATGACAGATATTGTCCAGAAACCCTCACAGGTACTGCATTTAGCATAAAACAATATGCTCCAATCATAACATGGCAAACTGCAGCCCAACAGGCAACAACAGCTGTCAGTGTGTCAGTGTGCTGACTTGACTATGACTTGACCCAAACTGCATGTGATTATCATAAAGTGGGCCTGAAACAGATGTGATGTGTTATTTTCTGTACTGTTAGCTGTTAAAGAAGAACATTAGAGTGAAGTGCATGAATATATTTTTCTGTATTATCATTCTTCAGAGCTCCAGGATGCTTCATGTGACGGACAGACCATCTTGTGTTGCCTTCACTGTCCTGGTCGTCCTCGCCCTGATACACTCATGTAGAGGTGAGCTCCACACACCACTAACAGTCTAGTTCAGGGGTCAGCAACCTTTACTATCAAAACAGCCATTTTAGGCAAATATACGAGACAAAATTCATAACATTACGAGAATAAAGTCATAATATTACGAGAAAAAAATTCGTAATATTACGAGAATAAAGTCAGAACTTTACGTCATCATCATTTCCATTTTTATAAATCCACAAGGAGCCACTGGAGAGGAGCTAAAGAGCCGCAGGTTGCTGACCTCTGGTTTAGTCTATGTTAACATGTATGTGAGTGTTTACATATTGTGCTTGAAAGTCCTCCAAACGCATGTACGAGTGTAGAAATCACACTCAGGAACCTGTTTGTTTTCAGGTCAGTCCGAGGTGATCGGTCCATCTCAGCCAATAGTGGCGACGCTCGGCGATGACGTCGTTCTGCCGTGTCGCCTGGAGCCCGTCCAGAACGCTGTAGACATGACCGTGGAGTGGGCGAGGCCCGACCTGGACCCCAGGTTTGTCCATGTGGGGCGACGCGGCAAGGAGCTGGAGCGCATGAAACATCCGTCCTACAGAGGGAGGACGTCTCTGTCCACCGAGGGACTGATGCTCGGAGACGTTTCACTGAAACTCTCCAGGGTGGAAATATCTGACCAGGGAACGTACAGATGCTACATCCCAGATTTATACAGAGGCCTCACTGTTCAGCTGCTCGTAGGTAAGTGGTGGGTTTTTTCACCTGGATTTACACGAGTAATGCTTCTGCAAATAGCAGAGCTGTTAGAAACATCTTAAACTTCTCATCTTCAGGTGCCGTCTCCTCACCTGTAATCCAGACGAGCCAAAGCGGCGACGGCGGCGGTGTGTTGTTACAGTGTGAGTCTGAGGGCTGGTATCCAGAGCCGGAGGTGTTGTGGCTGGACGGGGAGGGAGACGTCCTCTCTGCTGGACCTACAGAGACACTCAGACGTCCTGATGACCTCTATACTGTCAGCAGCAGACTGACGGTGGACCAGAGACCCAGCAGCAACTTCACATGTAGAGTCCAACAGAAGAGCATCAACCAGACCAGAGAGACACGCGTCCATGTTCCAGGTACCACTTGACCGTTAGGGAGCCGGAACGGACAGGGAGACACACCTGGAGGACATCTGCACTCTAACATGTTGTGTTTTACCATTTCAGATCATTTCTTCATGGTGCCCAGTACTCCCAGTACTCCCAGTACTCCTGATGCTCCCAGTACTCCCAGTACCTCCAGTACCTCCAGTACTCCCAGTACTCCTGGTGTTATTATCGGTTCAGTTATTGCTGCGTTGCTGTTTATTGCTGCAGTTCTCTTTGTTGTGTGGAAATGGAGACAAAAGAAATCCAGTAAGTCACAAATCAATTCTTTCTAAATATTCAATGATGCATGATGATGAGTGTTGATTCCATTAGTACTGTTTTAAAGTAGAGTCTTTGTGTACAGAACCCCAGACGAGGAGCCCAGAGGACGGACCTGACCAGACAGACGAGGAGAAGACGGTCTCATCTAAAAGTGACAACACAGGATCTCAGGTGGTGATGGAAGGAGAAGGAGAACGTGAACCGCTCATGGCAGGAAGAGAAGAAGAGAACAATGTGGACGATAGAGGAGAGGAGGGTGAACGTAAAGATGAGACACACCACGGTGAGTTAGTGACAGAACCAGACGTGGACGGGGCAGACAGAGGAAGGGGAATCAAATCCATAAAGCAGGACGTGGCGGGAAGACAAGTAAAAAACGACGGGGACGAGGATGGAGGAGAGCAGACGGTGAAACCAGTAGAGGAAGATTCAGGACTTCCTCTGGTTCTGGTTGAAGAAGGACTAGAAGAGTCCAACGTGCATCAGGAGGTACAGAAAGAAGAAGTGACACGGCAAGACCCGATGAACGACGTGGACAAGAAAGAAGCAAAGGAAGAGAACGAGCAGAAAGAAGTAAGTTCTGGACGGACGGGACAGAAGAAGAAGAAGAAGAAGAACTGGAGAGAACAAATGCAACCGGAGGTAGGAAGACGGAGCGTGGAGCTTCAATCAAAGACGCAGAAAAGAAAAGACGAGATGAAGCTCAAACAACAGAAAGGAGGTGTTTTAGAGGACAGGAAACAGGAGGGGAGTGAAGCAGAACACAGAGAAAAGATAGAAAAACATCAGGAGGGAAACCAGAGTGACCGTACGATGACGAAGGGAAGAGAAGCAGAGAACCAGAAGGAGACCGAGGAAAAGAGGGAGCTTCAGAAGCAGGAAGTAGAGGCTAGAGACCTCAGAACACAAGAAGGAGCTTTAGATACCAACAGACAAGAAGCAGAACATCTGGATGAGGAAGGAAAACATCAGGAGGGAAACCAGAGTGACCGGACGATGACGACAGGAAGGAAAGCAGAGAACCAGAAGGAGCTAATTAATGTGAAACCGAAGGAGACGGAGGAAAAGAGGCAAGACGTGGAGGCTAGAGAACGGGATAAAGACCTCAGAACACAGGAAGGAGCTTCAGATGCCAGGAGACAAGAAGCAGAACATCTGGATGAGAAAGGAAAACATCAGGAGGGAAACCAGAGTGACCGGATGACGACGATGACGGGAAGGAAAGCAGAGAACCAGAAGGAGCTAATTAATGAGACGGTGAAGGAGACGGAGGACGAGAGGCAAGAAGAAATAAAGAAGGATGGAGAGAAGATAGAGCTCAAAACACAGGAAGGAGATGGCAGCAAAGATCAGGAGGGAAACCAGAGGGACTTTACTAGAAAGGTGCAAATCAATGAGAAATCAAAGGAGACCGAGAGAGAGAAGAAGCCTCCATCAGCCGGTAGGGAAGAGACCAGGAAGAGACCAGACCTCAGAAGACATCAGGAAACAGCAGGGAGGGAACACCAAGAGCTCCAACAGGAGGAAGAATCTGAGAAAAGTCCTGAAGGAACCAAAAAGCAGCCAGAGCGATGCAGCGTTGGTAAAGAAAGACGGGAAGACGGGACGGACGAAGGACCTGATGTTGATGAAAATCAACAGAAATCTGAGGAGATGAGACGAAGAGGACAGCAGCAGCAACAAGAGGACGTAATAGAAGAGGTCAGACAGCAGCCAGAGGAATCCTCCCAACGTCTCACAGACGGAGGAGTTAAGAGTGAGGAAGACCACCAGGACGAGCCGATGAAGGTTAACACAAGACCTCGATTAATAGCCAAGAGAGGAGTAAGACAACAGAAACAAGAGCAGAAGGTCCCTGTAGTCGAGAGGATGAAGAAGAGGAGGAAGGATCGAGAGGAAGAAGAAGAAGGTGCAGACACCGAAGACTTCCAAGAAGCCAAAATAAGAACTTATGGCGATCAGTTGGATTACCAAGAAGAAAGAGAAGAACCTCAAAGAGTTGGATTGAATTCACAAGAGGATGTTATAAGAAAGGAAGACCACCAGGAGGAGATGGAGGTTTAGCTGTTGACCAGCTAGTAAATAAGTGCAGCTGATTTATCTCCATTCAAAGAGGTCTTGTTCAAGATTTCAACCATAACAAATATCACTGATTGTAATATTTTATTCTCTCAGGAACTAAAAACTAAATGCACTGATGGTCTTTTTCCTTTCTTTTTTTCAAATAAATAGGCTGATAAATAAATAAATAAATAAATAAAGCTCAATTAAAAGCCAGAAAAAAAGTTAAAATACAATAAATAATTAAACTGATAAATAGATTAATAAAACTCAGTTAAAAGTCAGACTAAAAAAGATAGGTTTTGAGTTTCTAGATCTAGTTTTAGAAAAGTTCTAAATCTTATTTTTGCTAACGTTAGCTAGCGGCAAATTTTTGTCAAATGTGGTGATAGCTCTATGTATGTTAGCTCACTGCTGTAAAAAGAAAACTGTTTCATGTGGATTGCTGATGTTTGGTTAATACCTGAGATGTGTGAACTGGTGTGAAACTGTGAATGAAGATTGTTGAAACAGTTTTTAGAGTTGTGTGTTTTGAATATGTTTTTATATTGTGATGTGTTTATCGTTCTCCACGTCGTCTGCGGTATCTTGAATGAGCAGTGTGAGATCAGCTGATGAATTAGTGTTCAGCGCTGAATGTTAATTATTTTCAAATATCCATTTCTTTTTCTCGTCACAGTTTGTTGTTGTTGTTTTTATTCGGTTCTCATCTAAAGAACACAAGATGAAAATGCAGAAGCTACATTTGTACAAACCTGATATTTTCCACCCATCTACGCTGTCGTCCACGTTGTTGTTGGGATATGAACGGACGTACTTTTGCAGTATTTCTTAAATAAAAGGAAGTTGCTTAGATCGCCTTCTTTATGTGTGATTTAATATGCGAGTCGATGCTCAGGCTCAGGATTTCTGATCGGATCTTTGGGGTCAAAACTGTCAAGTTTGGTGAGAACTGGTTCTCAAACTTTATTTATATAGCACCTTTAAAACAAGTCTAATGCACACCAAAACAACCGAGATAAAAGTGCATTGAATACGAAAGCAATAAAAAAAAATGGGTATTCAAGATAATAAAAGATAAATAAAATACAAGGAATACAAATTACAATAAAATAAATAAATAAATAAAAAATTACACAAAATAAGCAGATTGTATTAAAATAATTAAATATGAATAAAATAGAATAAAAGAGATAATAATGTTCAGCAATAAAATAAACACTATAATGATGATGATTAATAAAATAAGTATATCAAATTATAAAACACTTTATAAAAGCCAGACTAAAGAAACGTGTGCTGAGGACTAATATTTAATATGTGTGGTTCCAAACTAGGACACTCTTTGACAGCGAGTCTTACGAGGACATTTAGCATATTGTGAACTCAGCGGAGACCCGTCTTTTTCATGAACTCTTTAAAAAGTCTCTTGGAGGGTTAAATCGTGCAGAAATGAATAAATGCATAAATACATACATTTCAAAATAAATATTAATTATTATTAATATAATAAAAATTCACAATTCAATAAATCAATAATAAATAAAAAAATAAATAAAAAATAAATGCAGAAAAATAAATTTAATAAATTAAAATAAATAAATAAAAGGGAAAATTAGACAGAAGAGTAAATAAATAAAGAAGCAAATTAAAACAGAAATATTAATTTACGTCATAATTAATCAATTAATTAATGGCTATAATTATTTTTGATATTATCTTTGCTACATTTAATTAATTGATTGATTGATTGATTGATTTTTGCAGGTTCCATCCTCCGTATAGGAGAACTACAGTGGCTCCCTATGTAGATATAAACGACTCATTCTAAGGTAATGAAAACACAACGATTCCTATTTTCAGGTGATTATACACTAAAGAAAACACACTTTTTAATATTATATTACAGTTTCTGCCAATAGATCCCCCTAATCGTTACACACTGGTTCGTTAAAAAGAGAAGAAGCTCACAGATGTTAACTAAAATAAAAAATAAATCTACAAAACAGCCTGAAATTAGATTGTTTTTATTTTTCAACATTAATGTGATGCCTCTTTTTTATTATAAGGGATTTTTTTTAAATTCAAATTCAAAAAATTGTTTATATTTTAGACACATTTCATAGTCTGTAGGTGCACTAAAGCGCTGAAACGTGAGCACACCTTTAGATCCAGGTGACCGGAAGCAGCACCACCCCTCCTCCTCTTCCTCTTCCTCCTTTTCCTGGACTTTGACCGTGCAGCGCCTGCGGGAGACTCACACAAACACACACGACAGGTATGCAGACGTGTTAATACATGTTGTGTATGTTTGACTTGGACTTTATATGACATATAAAACTTTGTTTTTATGATAGAAACAATCAGATCAACCGCTGTGTGGTCTCCTCTGTGTTCAGATGATTCCCCCTGAGGAGAGGAGAATGTGCACAGTTACAGTATGGAGGTTAATGACACAGAACACGTGTTATAATGGATTTAATCTTTATCTATATTGAAACCGGAGAGGTTGACCCCCTGACCCTCACAGTCTGCTGTTATTTTCAGGTCAAAATAGATCTTTTTTTTTAATGCACATTATCAGTTCTTTTGTTAAAAATGAAAGTGAAACTAAACTCTCAAGCTCAGGACACAGAGTGCTCACTGTCTGTTTTTATATGACTTTATAAGTCAGAGATTCTTAGTTAGTTAGTTAGTCAGAGTTAGAAACTCGGATATGATTGTGACACACAGCGATAAGTTCATTATTTTTAACTTGTTAACGTAACGTTTTTACCCGGTCTAGACCTGCTCTATATGAAAAGAGTCTTCTTGAGATAACTTCTGTTTTTAAGTTGAAGCAAGTTCGTTTAAATATCTGATTTTTCAGGACTATGCCGGGCCCACTGTTTATATTACTGTTCAAGTTTTTACCATCAGTTACTTGAAATGTGGACGATAAATGCTGCAGTTGAGTCCATTCTCAATTAGAATAAAATCATTCACTGTTTATGTTAATAAATAAATGGTATTAATTAGGGCTGTTGATCGATTAAAATATTTAATCTCGATTAATCACACATTTTTTATCTGTTCTAAATGTACCTTAAAGGGAGATTTGTCAAGTATTTAATACTCTTATCAACATGGGAGTGGACAAATATGCTGCTTTATGCAAATGTATGTATATATTTATTTATTTATTATTATTTATATAAATATTATGAGAATAAAGTCGTAATAAAGTCGTAGTAATTTTTTTTTTGGTTAATTTTAACTTTTTTTTCTCGTAAAGTTATGACTTTATTCTCGTAATATTACAAGCTTTTTTTCTTGAAATAGTATGACTTATTTTTTTTCTGTATTATCATTCTTCAGAGCTCCAGGATGCTTCATGTGACGGACAGACGGTCTTGTGGTGCCTTCACTGTCCTGGTCGTCCTCGCCCTGATACACTCATGTAGAGGTGAGTTACACACAGCGCTAACAGTCTAGTCTACGGTAACGTGTGGGTTAGTGTTTACATCAGGAACCTGTTTGTTTTCAGGTCGTTCCGAGGTGATCGGTCCGTCTCAGCCAATAGTGGCGACGGTCGGCGATGACGTCGTTCTGCCGTGTCACCTGGAGCCCGTCCTGAGCGCTGTAGACATGACCGTGGAGTGGGCGAGGCCCGACCTGGACCCCAGGTTTGTCCTGGTGTGGCGCGACGGCAAGGAGCTGGAGAGTAAGAAACATCCGTCCTACAGAGGGAGGACGTCTCTGTCCACCGAGGGACTGAAGCTCGGAGACGTTTCACTGAAACTCTCCACGGTGGAAATATCTGACGAGGGAACGTACAGATGCTTCTTCCCAGAGTTAGACCAAGCCCCTGATGTTCAGCTGCTCGTAGGTAAGTGGTGGGTTTTTTCACCTGGATTTACACGATTAATGCTTCTGCTAATAGCGGGACAGTTAGAAACATCTTAAACTTCTCATCTTCAGGTGCCGTCTCCTCACCTGTAATCCAGACGAGCCAAAGCGGCGTTGGCGGTGGTGTGTTGTTACAGTGTGAGTCTGAGGGCTGGTATCCAGAGCCGGAGGTGTTGTGGCTGGACGGGGAGGGAGACGTCCTCTCTGCTGGACCTACAGAGACACTCAGACGTCCTGATGACCTCTATACTGTCAACAGCAGACTGACAGTGGACCAGAGACACAGCAGCAACTTCACATGTAGAGTCCAACAGAAGAGCATCAACCAGACCAGAGAGACACGCGTCCATGTTCCAGGTACCACTTGACCATTAGGGAGCCGGAACGGACAGGGAGACACACCTGGAGGACATCTGCACTCTAACATGTTGTGTTTTACCATTTCAGATCATTTCTTCATGGTGCCCAGTACTCCCAGTACTCCCAGGACTCCTGATGCTCCCAGTACTCCCAGTACCTCCAGTACCTCCAGTACTCCCAGTACTCCTGGTGTTATTATTGGTTCAGTTATTGCTGCGTTGCTGTTTATTGCTGCACTTCTCTTCATTGTGTGGAAATGGAGACAAAAGAAATCCAGTAAGTCACAAATCATTTCTTTCTAAATATTCAATGATGCATGATGATGAGTGTTGATTCCATTAGTACTGTTTTAAAGTAGAGTATTTGTGTAAAGAACCCAGGAGGATGAGCCCAGAGGACGGACCTGACCAGACAGACGAGGAGAAGACGGTCTCATCTAAAAGTGACAACACAGGATCTCAGGTGGTGATGGAAGGAGAAGGAGAACGTGAACCGCTCATGGCAGGAAGAGAAGAAGAGAACAATGTGGACGATAGAGGAGAGGAGGGTGAACGTAAAGATGAGACACACCACGGTGAGTTAGTGACAGAACCAGACGTGGACGGGGCAGACAGAGGAAGGGGAATCAAATCCATAAAGCAGGACGTGGCGGGAAGACAAGTAAAAAACGACGGGGACGAGGATGGAGGAGAGCAGACGGTGAAACCAGTAGAGGAAGATTCAGGACTTCCTCTGGTTCTGGTTGAAGAAGGACTAGAAGAGTCCAACGTGCATCAGGAGGTACAGAAAGAAGGAGAGACACGGCAAGACCCGATGAACGACGTGGACAAGAAAGAAGCAAAGAAAGAGAACGAGCAGAAAGAAGTAAGTTCTGGACGGACGGGACAGAAGAAGAAGAAGAAGAAGAACTGGAGAGAACAAATGCAACCGGAGGTAGGAAGACGGAGCGTGGAGCTTCAATCAAAGACGCAGAAAAGAAAAGACGAGATGAAGCTCAAACAACAGAAAGGAGGTGTTTTAGAGGACAGGAAACAGGAGGGGAGTGAAGCAGAACACAGAGAAAAGATAGAAAAACATCAGGAGGGAAACCAGAGTGACCGTACGATGACGAAGGGAAGAGAAGCAGAGAACCAGAAGGAGACCGAGGAAAAGAGGGAGCTTCAGAAGCAGGAAGTAGAGGCTAGAGACCTCAGAACACAAGAAGGAGCTTTAGATACCAACAGACAAGAAGCAGAACATCTGGATGAGGAAGGAAAACATCAGGAGGGAAACCAGAGTGACCGGACGATGACGACAGGAAGGAAAGCAGAGAACCAGAAGGAGCTAATTAATGTGAAACCGAAGGAGACGGAGGAAAAGAGGCAAGACGTGGAGGCTAGAGAACGGGATAAAGACCTCAGAACACAGGAAGGAGCTTCAGATGCCAGGAGACAAGAAGCAGAACATCTGGATGAGAAAGGAAAACATCAGGAGGGAAACCAGAGTGACCGGATGACGACGATGACGGGAAGGAAAGAAGAGAACCAGAAGGAGCTAATTAATGAGACGGTGAAGGAGACGGAGGACGAGAGGCAAGAAGAAATAAAGAAGGATGGAGAGAAGATAGAGCTCAAAACACAGGAAGGAGATGGCAGCAAAGATCAGGAGGGAAACCAGAGGGACTTTACTAGAAAGGTGCAAATCAATGAGAAATCAAAGGAGACCGAGAGAGAGAAGAAGCCTCCATCAGCCGGTAGGGAAGAGACCAGGAAGAGACCAGACCTCAGAAGACATCAGGAAACAGCAGGGAGGGAACACCAAGAGCTCCAACAGGAGGAAGAATCTGAGAAAAGTCATGAAGAAACCAAAAAGCAGCCAGAGCGATGCAGCGTTGGTAAAGGAAGACGGGAAGACGGGACGGACGAAGGACCTGATGTTGATGAAAATCAACAGAAATCTGAGGGGCTGAGACGAAGAGGACAGCAACAACAACAAGAGGACGTAATAGAAGAGGTCAGACAGCAGCCAGAGGAATCCTCCCAACGTCTCACAGACGGAGGAGTGCAGAGTCAGGAAGTAGAGCAGGAGGAGCCGATGGAGGTTAACACATCAAGACCTCGATTAAAAGCCAAGAGAGGAGTAAGACGACAGAAACAAGAGCAGAAGGTCCCTGTAGTCGAGAGGATGATGAAGAGGAGGAAGGGTCGAGAGGAAGGTGCAGACACCGAAGACTTCCAAGAAGCCAAAATATATGTTATGAGTGAGGAAGACCGACAGGAGGAGGAGATGGACATGTAGCTGTTGACCAGCTAGTAAATAAGTGCAGCTGATTTATCTCCATTCACAGAGGTCTTGTTCAAGATTTCAACCATAACAAATATCACTGATTGTAATATTTTATTCTCTCAGGAACTAAAAACTAAATGCACTGATCGGATTTTAGCAAATGGACATTGGTCTTTTTCCTTTCTTTTTTTTCAAATAATTAGATTGATAAATAAATAAATAAAGCTCAATCAAAGGTCAGACTAAAAAGGTGAAATAAAGGTGAAAAACGCCCGGTCTGGGCGTTGTCCGTGTTTTTGTTGTAGAACTTTAACCCTTTCACAGTGTGTTTTCACTTCATCACAGTTAATTATATGGTGTGTTATTCCAACCTGTTCTCACTCCCAACTTGTCAAACATCTCCAATCAGAAACAGATAGACGGAGGCACCCTTTAGCGACAGTATGTGACGAACCGGGCTTTCAGCCAACTCCAATGTAGACCCACCCGCGGCGTTATTTGACGTTCGGAGCAAGTGACGTAGTATCAATGGCGTGAGAGTCCGCTAAGGCGGGTGGGCGTGAGGGGTCAAACAAACACAAGACTTTCAACCAGCAGACCGTGTTGGTGTCCCGTCTGAAACTAAAAGTAACGTTGACTTATTTAGTCACATGACTCATCGGTATCGTCAGCACTGTGAGTCGATAGTGAAGTTAACATCAACCACAACCGTTTCCTAACCCTAACTAAGTGGTTGTGTTGCCTAAACCTAACTTCCTGTGAAAACGGAAGTTTATTTTGAAAGGACACTATGCATGTAACGAGCATATATTCAATTCAGTAAAAAATAGAAACAGGAACAGAAGAAAAACTAGCACAGATGTCGTTCATTTACTGAGAGGAAACACCAGAGGCAGGATACAAACTCTAACTTTGTATACCAACATATTACAATAAGCAAAACAGACAAGAACACATGAATAGATAAACAGATAAAGCTCAGTTAAAGGCCAGACTAAAAAGGTGAAATACAATAAATAATTGCACTGATAGATAAATAAATAAATAAATAAATAATTCTCAGTTAAAAGTCAGATTAAAAAGGTAGGTTATGAGTTTCTAGATCTAGTTTTAGAAAAGTTATAAATCTTACATTAGCTAAATTGAAATTGAATTGAATTATTTTTAGTGTTGTGTGTTTTTAATATGTTTTTATATTGTGATGTGTTTATCGTACTCCACGTCTTCTACTGTATCTCAGTATCTACAGTGCTGAAATCATTGTAAATAAATGTTAATTTTTGTGTTAATATCCATTTATCTTTCCCTAAAGCATCCCAGTAAATAAATAAATAAGTTGGTCTGAATCCACTTATTTATTGCAGCCAAACCAGATTGGTTCTAATGAACTAAATAATAATCTACTGCCCCCAAACTGGACTAAATCAGGATGATGAGATATGTTTATGAATATATATCATCATATATTTATTTTTCTAAAATAGAAATCAGTTTTATTTCTTTATAAAACCCGTCTCCCAGCTCTCCTGTGTTCAAGGAGCCAGTTTAAACCAGTTGTGAGTCTCAGAGTGAACCACTAGATGGCACCGATGAGGTCAAACTGGGCTGATGAGCGTTAAACCAGTCTGGACCACAGCAGAGGACCACAGCCTGTTATTATGGAAACACTGGGGACATTTATAGACTCATAGTCTGTGTTGAACGTTATGTAACTGAACGCATGACGTCAAATGTTCTCAGTCTCATGTTTATATGTATATAAATACAATTAATTAAATATCACACTGAAGGTAATGAAGTAACTATAATTAGGATTAAAGGAACATTTTTCTACAATATAATAATTACTTTTCTTTTCTTTTTACTTTTTATTTGGCGACTCATTCAATCCATAAATATACTTTGTTCTCCAAGAAACATTTCAACATAAATATAGATTAATTAAATAAAGAGCATGCCATAATATAACATAAATTATTTATTTATTTATATATATATATATATATACATATATATATATATATATATATGAGGGGGAAAAAAGAAGAAAGGAAAAATTTAAAGATTAAAGGAGAACAGCCAAACACACATAATAATAATAATAATAATAATAATGGTTAGTAAATAAGTGAGTAGAAAATATATTGGATTTCTTTACAAATAAAAACAAATATATAAAATAATAAATAATAAAATAATATCATGCAATATACGGTGTAGGAAGCTGTATTGCTACAACCACTAATAATAATAATAATACTGGTATTGAGTAGAAAATAGATACAATTTCATTATAAATTAAAATAAATGTATATATATATATTTTTTTAATATATTATATGTTATTTCTTAATTTTTTAATATATATTTTATATATAATATATATATATATAATAATAATAATAAAATAACTATATCAAGCCGTTTGTGGGAATTAGCTATATTGCTACAACCAGTAATAATAATAATAATAATAATAATAATGGTTTTCCCTTTCCAAAGTGCTCTACAATGAAGTATAAATATTATATTTTGATATATGTATACATATTAAGAGATAAAAATAGAAATTACAATCATTGCTGGTTTATTTTTTATGTAATACAAATGTTTTTTTTATTATCTCTAAAAAATATATTATAATAGTGGTCAGAAATAAAGACAACCATAATAATTTAAATTATTTTATTTTATTAGAATTAATTTAATTTTCGGGATACGTGCATGTTTAAATGATAAATAAAGTTTTTATTGTAGTTTTTATTCTGAGGATAACGGACCGAGGTAACGGTCTGAGCGGCTGCAGAGATCGTCTATTGGAGCGATGAGTCAGCTGAGACACAGTCGGACTGCAGCTGCACCTTCAACACATCTGGAATAAATAGTGTTAAATGAGATTATAATGAAGCCTTTATTATCAAAATAGACTATAAAATAATCTAAAACAAAGAATTACATTTATGCAGTTTGTAAAGTGTTGAATATGTGTTTTGTTGTATATATATATGGACATCGTGATAAACTGATTATTCCTCATGCATTTTCAATTATTAACCAATAATCTGTCGCAGACAAACAAAATCAATCATCTTCAATCATGTTTCACCCACCCGAATAAATATAATCCTCAAAACAAATAAACACAAACCTGAGTTATTTTAACATTATTATGAGACACATATGTGCTGTATAATTATTAATTATTAATCACATAAAAATCAAATGTTTGACTTGATACTGTATGTCATTTATTTTGACTTATTATTTGTGTCGAGTTCATAACTATATAATAATGATAATAATAATAATAGCACATAAATCTTATTTGCAAGCGTAAAATAAAAATAATAATAATAATAATAATTGAACATAAAACTTATTTCATGTGTAAAATAATAATAATGATGATGATGATAATAATAATAATAATAATAATAATTGCACATAAAGCTTATTTACAAGTGTATAATTCTAACAATAATAATAATAATGATTGTACATAAAACTTATTTGCAAGTGTAAAATAATTATAACAATAATAATAATAATAACTGAACATAAAACTTATTTGCAAGTGTAAAATAATAATAATAATAATAATTGCACATAAAACGTATTTGCAAGTGTAAAATAATAGTAATAATAATGATAATAATAATAATAATAATAATTGCACATAATAATAATAAGTGCACATAAAGCTTATTTGCAAGTGTAAAATAATAATAATAATAATAGCAGTAGTAGTAATAATAATTGCAAAGCTTATTGCAAGTGTAAAATAATAATAATATTGCACATAAAGCTTATTTGCAAGTGTAAAATAATAATAATAATAATAATAATAATAATTGCACATAATAATAATAAGTGCACATGAAGCTTATTTGCAAGTGTAAAATAATACTAATAATTACACATAAAACTTATTTACAAATGTTAAAAATAATAATTGAAAGTGTAAAATAATTGTAATAATAGTAATACTAATTATTACACATAAAGCTTATTTGCAAGTGTAAAATAATAGTAATAATAATAATCATTATTATTATAATAATAATAATGATTATTATTATTATTATTATTATAATAATAATTATAATTATTATAATAATAATAAGTGCACATAAAGCTTCAATTGATTGAGAGATCGATCGATTGTCTATTATACAAGGATGAGAGAGTAACAAGCAGGAACAAAGAATCTCCCTGCCATCTCAATGTGTATGTGATCAATAAACTAAACTTGAACTTGAACCTATGTGTAAGTGTAACAGTGAGAGTGTAGTTCCTCCCTTCTTTCTATCTAACGTGGTGCTCAGGAACGTGTTCAGAGTGAGCCCTCCTCTCGGTTCCTCCCCTCTCTGCGGCCCGTATGTCATAAAGTCTTTGTGCTGCTGGAGACACAGAGACATCGAGGCGAGACACGGAGACACGGAGACACCGAGGACACAAACAGCTGGATCTGATCCCAGCAGCTGGATCCTGCTAGCGGCTCTGCTAGCTCCAACACATCCTCCAGAGAGCTCCGTCTCCTCTTCCAGAAGGTACCGAACCATCAACCCGACCGGTAACCGCCCGGAGAGAGAACAGCTCCGTATCTCTACCGTATCGTTACCGTTATGTTTACCGTTAGCGCTCTGCTCAACTGGCTGACCGGTTAGCTTAGCGGTTAGCTCAGCAGCTAGCTCAGCGGCTAGCTCAGCGGCTAGCTCAGCAGTTAGCTTAGCAGTTAGCTTAGTAGTTAGCTTAGCACTTCCAAATAAGCTTTATGTGCTATTATTATTATTATTATTATTATTATTATTATTATCATTATCATTATTATTTTACACTTCCAAATAAGCTTTATGTGCTATTATTATTATTATTATTATTATTATTATTATTATTATCATTATCATTATTATTTTACACTTGCAAATAAGGTTTATGTGCTATTATAATTATTATTTTATATTTGCAAATAAACTTTATGTGCAATTATTATTATTTATACTTGCAAATAAGCCTGTTATATTATTATTATTTTTATTATTATCATCATTATTATTTTACACTTGCAAATAAGGTTTATGTGCTATTATTATTATTATTATTATAATTCTATATTTGCAAATAAGCTTTATGTGTAATTATTATTACTATTATTATTATTATTATTATCATTATTTTACACTTGCACTTTTATGTATTATTATTATAATTAATATTTGTATTATTATTTTACACTTGCAAATAAGGTTAGCAGTTAGCTTAGCAATTAGCTTAGCAGTTAGCATAGCAGCTAGCTTAGCAGTTAGCTTAGTAGCTAGCTTAGCAGTTAGCTTCCAGCATTAGCTTGTGTGGATGCTGATTAGCTTCTAAGCTAATGAAGCTAATGAGCCTCCTGCTGCTTCCTGAGCTGCTATCAGAGGATTAAAAGAGCTGTTGACACCAAAGAGAGGACAAACCTCCTAAAGCCACTTTGTTTATTTGTTTATTTGTTTATTTGTTTGTTTGTTTTGCACAATTTAAGACTACACAAAATAACAAAAAAATAATGAATAATATAAAGTGCAGGAAGAGGCAAAACAAACCACTGGGCTGATGTGAAGCCTCCACCTAGAGACAAGAGATATATAAAGAAATAATATGACTATATAATAGAGATAACAAACAATTAGGACAAGATATATATATATATATAAAGAAATAATATGACTACATAATAGTGATAACAAAACAATTAGACCTCTTAGAAAATGTAGCTCTACTACTGAGACATTCAGGAGGATGAAGATGTAGAGATTGATGGGTTGAGTAAGAGTGGACCTGAGCATTAGTTTTAAAATAGGTCTTGAACTGCTCAAGAAGATTCCCACCAGAAAGTATCTTATAAATAAAAACACATATTTGAGAAATATTGATATCATAAATATCAATATATATCAATATCAAGCCAGTCCACTCTCACTGGTTCCTCCATAAAACACACATTTAATCAGCTTTATCAGCTACTAGAGGTCTCTCTGATGCTCATTCTCATCTAATAACTAATATAATACCAATTATTCTGTCTAATGATCAGCAAATGAAGCAATAATCACACACATGTTGCTCTCTAATGTGATTTAATCAGCCGGTGGGTAGTTTGATTTCACTAAATGTAATGTTCCCCCTTTAAAACACTCATTATTAGTAGATATTAAGTAAAATAATCACCTTAAACATGAACTTGGAGTCTGTGATTATATAATTAAATAAGTTAAAAGTGACATCCTGAATCTGTACATATTAATAACTTTATTACTTTCACTGCTGATTAGCTTCTAAGCTAATGAAGCTAATGAGCCTCCTGCTGCTTCCTGAGCTGCTATCAGAGGATTAAATGATCTGTTGAGACCAAAGAGAGGACAAACCTCCTGCAGCCAGTCCACTCTCACTGCTTCCTCCATAAAACACACATTTAATCAGCTTCATCAGCGACTAGAAGTCTCTCTGATGCTCATTCTCATCTAATAACTAATATAATACCAATTATTCTGTCTAATGATCAGCAAATGAAGCAATAATCACACACATGTTGCTCTCTAATGTGATTTTAGTTCACTTTCATCAGCCTGTGGGTGGTTTGATTTCACTAAATGTAATATTGTAAAAATAAAAATAGATTATGAGAATAAGGTCATGATATTATAAAGTAGTCATTTTACGTGTTATTTTTTTTTTCTCGTAATATTCTGACTTTATTCTGTAAATCTCAGATGTTTTTTCCCTCAATGTGGCCCTAATATTCCGTAGTACATTGTCTCTTTGGCCCTCACTGCATTAGACTTATATACTATATACTTAGACTATAAACTGTGTTACCTTCATCACAATGATCACATGTTTTGCGGCTCCAGACAGATCACAAAAGAAAAATAAATCACAATAAATCGTAATATATTGAATCACAATACTTAAAAAATCGACTCGGCACCCAAGTATGGTGACGGTATGGAATCAGGAGATAGGTCAGTGCAGTTAGGACAGATGTGAAACCTGGCAACCCCAGTCTGAGGTCAGGATGCTGCGTCCAGTCACTGCCCTCGCTAACCACAGTAACTCCTTTTATACATTTCTACTAGTAGAAGAGACGACATGTATGAGACCAGGAGATGTTGAAGGTGGATTCTCTCAGTTCCACCTCGACCTCTGAATAAACATAAATATCTGATTTCACTGTAGAAAGAGTAACTGAGTCTCTCAGTGAAAACTTGACTTGGCTCCAGAACAGCGTTTCATGTGTTCGTGTCTCGCTGCCTGGAAGGATTCTGACTCGTCAGCTGTTCACATAAACACGGAGAAGCCAGCCGACCTCCTTTTTTTGATTCAGTCTTATTTTGGATGTCGGCTTTTCAGGCCCGAGCTGTTGTTATCAAGGATGTTCGGCTTGACTGTTTCTCAAAGCTGCAATCAAGAGGTTTTTATTTTGGCCCGTTTTAAGTTGTGCGGTCGCTCCCACACAGTCTGAAAACAGCTCCTCTCTTTACCGGAAAGCTGCTCAGTTTGCTGCTTTCTGAACATCCTGTGACTGTGGATGGAAGGTTGTTTATTTCAAAACATAAAGGAACCTCTTTATGAAGTGTTTAATATACAGGGAGCCGGAAAAATCACCATTAACACCTCCGACCAAAACCAAACTACTGCAGCAGTATGGCTGATCACTTCTTGACACTACGAGAGATTACTAGGGCTGGGACGATACACCTATCTTCTGATTCAATACTATCACAATACTTGGGTGCCGATTCGATATGTATTGCGATTCGATATTGTGATTTATTTTGATTTTTGTTAACTTTTTTTAACACTAGACCATGGGGAAAAAGTTGAATCATACACTTCGAGGGACTTTTCCTTTGGAAAATCTCTAAATGAATCCAGTAAAACTGTTTGATTTTCAGCATGTATGTAGTCAGAGATGTCCTGAAGTCAGATATATCAGTCATTATCTGGAGTTATTTATAAAAAAAAATCCAGCAACCCCCCAAAAAAAATGATCGACTATGTTTTGAGATCATTAGTTGCAGTTTTATTACAAACTGAAGCTCAGTATGGAGGACGGAACCTGCCATGATCAAAAATAAATAAATAAATGACTTGATAAATCAATAAATATGTCATTAAAAATAGCAAAAATAATATAAAAAATATATATAACCATTAATTAATTGAAAAAAAATGACATGAATTGATTTTAGTTATTTATCTTTGTATTAATTCCCTTATTTATTTCCTCTGTTGTTTAATGTTCTTTTTATTTATTTATGTATTTTATTGAAAATTAATTTAATTTAAATTAATAAATTATTTATTTATTCATTTTTGCATTTATTTTTTATTTGTTTTAATGTTTATTTTTAAATGTATGTATAAATATAGGCATTAATTAATTCATAAAATGTGACATAAATTGATATTGACCCCATGACACGCGTTGAGTGACAGCCCCCTCATTTGCATAATGAGGCGGAAATGTATAAATGAAAGAATACAGAAATAAATATGTTAGGGGAAATAAATAAGAGGAGAAATGCCATGGGAAAATTGTGCAGAAATAAATAAATACATACATTTAAAAATAAACACAAGATAAAAATTAAATGCAACAAATTAATACATAAATAAATACAAAATAAAAAGGGAGAATTAAACAGAAGAGTAAATAAATAAGGGAATAAATACAAAGATAAATAACTAAAGAAGCAAATTAAAACAGAAATATCAATTTATATGATTATTTTTCAATTAATGACTACATTTATTTTTAATATAATTTTTTTCTTTATTCAATGACACATTTATTTATTTATCGAGTCATTTATTTATTTTGGCAGGTTCCGTCCTCCATAGCTCAGTGTTCTCAGTGATATTTGACATATTTTAGCAGAGTGTGTTGGTCCCAGTCGGCGTGCTGTTTCTTTAAATGTGTGCGGGCGCTGCGAGTCACGCTGCTCTCTGATTAGCCCTGATTATCCTGCTGTTTGTCGCCTTTGATCAAAACAGCTCGGCCACTTTGTGCAGTTGACAGTTTGGGCTTTAAACACTTTAAACCTCCAGTATTAATGAGCTTTAGTTATAGTTGGTAGATAATCCTTTACAGTAGAAGTCTGATGTGTCGTTTCCACAGTTTCCTTGTTTATTCACTGAGCAGCAGTTTGTCATCTCACGTAGAAAAATAAACTTTAACACACGTTTCCTGCAGCTTTAGTGTATCTGATTCTCCTCAAGGTCATTTATAACTTAAAAAAACAGAAGAAAATGTGCATGTGAATGTTCATGTGTCCCCACAGATTGAGACGTGTCTCTATAATGTACCAGTAGTAGTATGAAACCTGTGTGTGTTACTGTGTGCAGCTGGTGGTGAGGCTGATGATGAGGTGTGAAGATGGAGGCTCCTGAATACCTGGACCTGGACGAGATCGACTTCTCTGATGATTCAGTGGTCAGTATGATGCTAACAAGCTAACAGCTGCTAACTACACACAGCGTACCGACTGTAGGGCTGCAGAACACCGGGAATATTCAAGGTGGAAACTTTCCATGGGAAATAAGGCTGTTTTTATTTATGTCATATGCAGATAGAAACAAATGTTTTACCACCATAAGGAGACATCAAAAACAACAATTTTGTTGAGTTGAACTTAAATTAAATGAGTTGACTCTTTCAACATTTTATTGAACTTTCATTGAACAACAACAACATTCCCTATGACCCCCCCCTCCAAAATAAAAGACCTCTCTCTAGGCCTCCATGTCCTCTCCATGGATGTCAGACTCCCGAAATAAGTTCACTATTATAAAATCAGATTTTTTTTCCTTAAAAAAACTGTGATTGAGGAGCAAAAATTGCCTCAAAGATTTCGGGAAAAAAAATATTTACCGGTTTTAGGCCAATATTCTAATCCTACTTTAAGACATCATTTTATTTTATAAAATTAATGAAATGTTTTTAACTGTAATTTGATCTGGTTTTATTTATTTATTTTATTCTATTTTTAAACTTCACTGTATTTAAGCCCCCATCTCTTCTATTTTATTATCTACTCCATAGCATGTTTATTGTCCTGTATTTTAACTTTTAGCTATCAAAAACTGTTGTTTTTTTTATTGTTTGCAAGCCTTGTTTTACATCTTGACACCACTGTAAATGAGGATTCCTCCTCGATGGTGTTTTTATGTTATAATAAATGATAATACAGCAGTCATGCAACAAACCCCGAAAGTTATAATGTCTGGAGACGCTGCATTAGTTTTAGCTCGATGTATAAAACTGAGAGCTGAGTGTTTAATTCCACAGCTGTAACCTACAGAACAAGCAGACTGCTTCATGTTACAATCTGTCTGTACTTAGAACAACATAACAACTTAGAATTAAAATCTAAATATAACTGCTTCGTACAATTTTCAGACAACTTTCTCTTTCTCTTTCTTTCAGTATTCTGTGACGTCTCTGAAGAGCATCCCAGAGTTGTCCAGGAGGAGTGATGGCCAGGCCGAGGAGAGGCCAGGTAATCAAGTTATAATAAGTCTTTATTTAACCAGGAGGAAAAGACTCAATGAGATTAAAACATCCTGGCCAAGACAAACAGCAGCACTAATAACACGGTTATTACACACATAAAAGACATTTCAAATGAAAACACAGAACAAAGTTACAGAATTATAAGATATCAAAAACACATTCAAAACATCGACAGCCAGATGTGCCGACTTACACATCATTTAGCATCATTCTAAATGTGTCCGATGAGACCAGCTCCTGAAGAATCAGGTGATTGTGCAGCTGATTCCAAGCAGACGGAGCAGCATACTTGTGACCGGCAAAATTTGCCGTTTTGAATCCAAAATAGGTCGCCTACTGTACCGTGTACTGTACACCTACTGTATGTGATTCACCCACTGTACTGTGTACTGTACACCTACTGTACCGTGTACTGTACACCTACTGTATGTGATTCACCCACTGTACTGTGTACTGTACACCTACTGTACCGTGTACTGTACACCTACTGTATGTGATTCGTACAGATGCCATGATTTGTTTAAAATGGGGGTGGGGTTGTGCTCCGTCTACAGACGAAAGTGAATTATTCCGTCACAGTTCGTTTATTTTTAACCGGCGCCAACCCAACAAAAAACATTGATGCACGTAACGCAGAACCAAACTTCACTGCCGCTAGCAACAAGTGCTGAGGTTAGCACAACAAGAGGATTGGCATGCGAGTCGGTCACTCTATGGTGAGCGCAGGAGGAATGAACTACTGGGGTTTTAGTAAAGACTGTCAGTGTGCAGTCGAAATAAGAGACAGTGTACCAATCAAGTGACAAGAGTTGATGAGTTTGCATGCCTGCAGATGGTAGGAAGAAGTCCTGAGCGTGAAAACAATAACTTCTCGTACTTTGTTTGTAGGATGTAGTTCAGAAGGTAAGTTAGTATTTATAACTAGAACTGTGTAGGAGCCTCTCCTCTACTGAGAGTACTGTTTGAGGAATAGTTTTAAAAGTAATATCAGAACTGAATGAAATAGAATTTGATGTTGTCGTGTATTTTTCACACATTTAAACTTCAACAGAGTCTGTTTGAATCTCTGTGAAACTAAACTACATGATTTAAACTCCGTCACGTCTCCTCTGCCTGCAGCTCCCGCCATCAACTGGAGTCGCAGCGTGTCCTCCCTCGGCGGCGGGGGAATCAAACCCACGGGGCTCGCCGAGGTCCACAGTAAGTTCCGGCCGGTGAAGAGGGTCTCACCTCTCAAGCACCAACCGGAGACCACCGACTCCGACTCCGACGGTAAAGTCCAGGGCCAGGGGGAGCCGGGGGAGGCCGGTAAGGATGACCCCAGCTCTGACAAACCCACTCACGCCTCCACCTCCTCTGATGGGCCGGGAGGGAAGGCGAAGGGCCTGGGCGGAGGCGGTGGCGGAGGCGGTGGCGTTGGAGGGAACAACCCCCAGGCTCTGTTCGGGGAATTGGAGCACTACGACCTGGACATGGACGAGATCCTGGACGTGCCTTATATCAAGTCCAGTCAGCAGATGTCCACGCTGCCTCGCGTCCCCCACGACAAGCGCTCGGTGACGGGGAGCAACCTGGGCGGAGGCACCCTGGAGAGGACCCGAGGAGGAGGGCTGAAGAACTCCGCTTTAGCCCTCAACGAGCCTCTGAGCCTGGGCAGCAGCAGCTCACAGACTCAGGTACCTCTTTAATACTGTTGATCTGTGAATCCATCTACGGTCCACACACAGACCCCGAGGGTGACGATGATGTGGAAATCATTGAGTATGGATCTCTAAACTACGCTCACAGTTTAGTTTACAGTTTACTCTACAGGTAAAGACTTGTGGCCTTCATATATACCGTATATATACGGTATATTAAAGTAGATTAGGGCTGTCAATCGATTTAGAAAAATCAATCGCATGATTGTCCGTAGGTAACGCGATTAATCACAAATTAATCGTACCTTTATCTTTTCAAAAGTTTCCTTAAAGAGAGATTTGTAAAGTATTTAATCCTCTTATCAACATGGGAGTGGACAAATATGCTGCTTTATGCAAATGTATGTATATATTTATTATTGTAAATCAATTAACAACACAAAACAATGACAGATATTGTCCAGAAACCCTCACAGGTACTGCATTTAGCATAAAACAATATGCTCAAATCATAACATGGCAAACTGCAAACTTGTCGGTAAAGGGTTAATAATTGGTTAACGAGGGTCGGTTATCCGTTAAGAAAATGTTTCAAAATTAGCATCCCTATCAGGTTTAGTTTCATGTGATACCAGTATCTTCACCCAGCCCACTACAACCTGAAAAAGATCAATTGCATTAATGCGTTAAAGAAATTAGTGGCGGTAAAACACATTAGCTTTAACCTGTTATTATCGCATTGGTCTGAAACAATTAGACATTTTCCACAAATACCTTTTTTGTCCAAAATATATTGGAAACTGTAAAGTATTACTATTTAAAGTATTTCTATATATGTTATTTATATATTTATGCAGCCTTTTGTTTTCTTTTATTGAAAATTTTGCGTGTTAGGCACCAAGAAACGCAGCGATGCACCAGCAAAAACAGGGAAGAAGAAGAAGACCGCTAGCTAGTAAACATGGATGTAAACAATGCTGGATATAAACTACTTTATAACACCGTCTTTGCAAATGTTTTATGTGGAGTAAATGCTCTGGACACGTTTGTTAGACGTTTTTGTGAGTAGCACTGAATGTAAACGTAACTGTTTGTTTAGAAGGAAACTCCACAGAGCCTCTCTAACTTTATCTAATAAACATGTTCACAGTTCTCCTGTTAAGTGTTGAACAGCAATACATACGACCTTTATTAATGACCTCTTGAATCATGTGTTTCCTGCAGTATTGTGTCCTGTCTCCGGTGAAGTGGTCCGACCTGAGGAAGTCCAAGTCGATGGATCCGGACCTCCACCACCTCCACCGCTCCTCCGCCGGAGGAGGCTACCAGTCGGAGCTGCTCTCCTCCGGCCTCCTCAGCTGCTCCTCCTCCCTCTCCTCTTTCTCTGATGCAGGTACCGTCAGCTCTTCTTCTTCTTCTCTGTTTGACCCTTTCTTTGTTCATATGATGTGACCTGTTTGAATGATGACTTTCCAGACAAGCTGCTGTCTGCGCGGGTCTACCCAGACTCCCAGAGCCAGAGGCCCAGCGTGGAGCCTCCGGGGGGCCCCAGCATGATGTTCCCCCTGCCAGGGTGCAGCGTGGGCAGGCAGGACGCCTCCAAGCCCTGGGCTGCTGGACCAGGAGGAGGAGGAGGAGGAGGAGGAGGAGGAGGAGGAAGCAGCGGAGGGCCGAGGGGGTTTGGAGGAGGAGCAGGAGGCGAGGTGGACGAGGAGACCAAGAAGAACCAGAACATCATCAACATCGTCAGAGAGGGACAGATCTCTTTGCTGGTGAGTGGGAGGTCATCACGCCTCTGACCGATGGAAGAGAGTCTAACATTTCTAACACCTCTTCTTCTCCTCCTCCTCCTCCTCCTGCAGCCTCACCTGGCGGCAGACAACCTGGAGCTGATCCGAGATGAGGATGCGAACAACCTGCTGCACATCTCGGCCTGTCAGGGTCACGCCGACTGTCTGCAGCATCTCACCTCTCTGATGGGAGAGGACGGCCTCAACGAACGCAACAACCAGCAGCTCACCCCGGCTGGCCTGGGAGTCAAGGTCAGTCTGTGTGTTTACTCCCGAAGCAACGCGTCAACTTCAAGATGTTCAGCAGACACATGTGGGCAGATGTTCGTTTTTTATGAAGTCATTCCTTCAGTGTTACAACAGATATGAAGCAGTTTGAATAACTATATGAAGTTGTCTGTAGAAAACTGTTAATGTGAACTAAAATGATTTTCTCTAGTGAATACTTGGTATTTTTTTGTAATGGCAGGAGTAAATTTAATAAAACTCAAGCAGACCAGATCTCCTTAAAATGAATAAATACAGGACTCCTTGTGGAGGAAATCCCTGCATCATTCCCCAGGTTGGGAACCAGTGATTTAGAGAATTGGGAAGCTTAAAATGGAGAATAGAGAAGAATCCATGAGGGATGTTTTTCATTTAATATCTTTAATAAAAACCTTTAATGGATGTTGATTGTGCAGCTTCATCCTCAACCTTATCTTAGCTGCATTCACCCTGTCTGATGTAAATAGATTCCCTCCTGTGCATCTTAAAATGGCAAAAAAAAGCCATTTTGAGTATGCAGGTGGAAATTTATAAAACATCTGTAAGCTCAGAAGGACATACTGATTGGCTGTTGGCAGCTGGTCAGTGAGGTCACATGGAGGTTTTTCCATCAGCTCTGCTGGCAGCAGAAAGGACGTTCACTGTGAACACCAGAACTAGTGTTGTGTTTGCCCCGCTGCTGTGGAAGCCAGACAGGAAGTGTGTTATCTGGAGACAAGCCGGGCTGCTGAGTCCGGACTGGCTTGTTGTTTATTCACTCAGATTAACGGGATGACGGATTATAAACCACCTGGTGCTGCTCACTGTAACCTGTTAACTCAGTTCACTCAGTTAACTGAGTTAACTGTGTGAACTGTGTTAACTGTGTGTGTGTTGCAGAACGGTCACCTGGAGTGTGTGAGGTGGATGGTGAGTGAGACGGAGGCCATCGCTGAGCTGAGCTGCACCAGAGAACATCCCAGTCTGATCCACTACGCTGCTCGCTATGGACAGGTAACATATAGAAACACACAAACACACACCAATGAGCTAGAACATCCACCGGTCCTTGAAAGATTTAACCTGTTTAGTGCACTTCGTTTAGAATAAATTCAAAATCTCTACTACTATTAAATCTGCTGGTTGTGAACTTTGAATATTTTTGTCAGTTCCCCAATAAAAAGTGACATTCTGTTTGTCACTATTTATGATAGACAAGGTCCTTCTGTTGCAGTCTGGAATTAATAATGCTCATAATCATTTATTCCTTTGTGATTTACAGAGAAGGTAAATAAACACATCAGCTTCAGTAAAGTGCAGCATGACCTGCTGTCAGTCAGCTGGATTACATTTTAAATCATGTTAGGGTTTGGTTGTATGTTAACATTTTCCAACCGGCCGCCGTGAGCCCAGCAACCGGCGATTGCTGATATATTTGCGCAGGTGTGTGTGCGGCTTTGAAGGGATTCCCGCTAACATCCGCGGTCTTTAATGTGAAACTCAAATTGAGCTGAAGCATTACAGCCTATAGGCTACTCTTCTTCAGTTTAATAAATCACCCTGCTGTAAAGACAGGCTGAACTCTATTTGAAAAAGAGTCTGATGGCGTCGGATGAAGGACGCCTCCGCTTGCAGCCTCCAGATGAACAAACAGGTGGGGGGATAACATAACAATGCTATTAAATAATTAGGGTGCACAACTGCACATACAGTTATTAGTTCTAGTTCTCAGATATGATTTATGAATTGACGTTGCTTTTCAGCACCAATCGATCGGACATCAACCACTAAAGACGGTCATTTAGTCACTTCCGTTTGGAGAAAGACTGCAAGAATGTGAATAATATGGCCTGTCAGTTCCTATACGTGCTTTGAATTGAGCTTTACAGGTTCATTATTTACCGAGTTGAATTCCCGAGGAGGCAGATCCTTAAATTAGCAAAATAAAATGACAGAAATTGCCCAAAAGCCGATACATTCGTCAAATCGCCCATCCCTAGTTTATGTAGTGCTGATGTAGGATGACGTCACCAAAACTGTCCAGTCAGGTCAGTCACCTGTCAGTCCTTTGACTTCTTGTTTGGTCGGACCAACTGAAGTGAACTACAGGTGTGAAAGCACCCTGAGGTGTCTTCAAAGGCCACCGTACAGATTAGCAACCAGATTGTGTTGACGGTTAAAGCAAGAAAAATGCCAACACTGTCTACCAGAGGAAGACAGGACACAGATCAAGCCAGTAGTGTTAAAGGGAAATGTCCCATACTTTGTTGAGGTGGACATCATGTGTTGGGGAAGATTGTTTGGTTGACTGGAGGGTAAAACGTCTCCCTCTCTGTCTCCTCCTGTCTCTGCAGGAGAAGGTCTTGCTGTGGTTGCTTCAGTTCATGCAGGAACAGGCGATCTCTCTGGACGAAGTCGACCAGAACGGAAGCACCGCCGTCCACGTGGCCGCTCAGTACGGACACCTCACCTGTATACAGGTGTGTACCGCTGGAGACTAACGATTACGATCAACGTTACTTCCTCTCAGCCAGCTGTGGTTTCATTAGATCATTTGACATCCACTTCTACTTTCTAGACCAACAGCTCAGTGATATAGAGGACTAAACCTGCCAAAATCCAAAATAAATAAATAAATGACTCAATAAATACATAAATATGCCATTAAAAGTAGTAAAAATAATATTAAAAATAAATGTAGCCATTAATTAATTGATAAAATGTAATATAAATTGATATTTTTGTTTTAATTTGCTTCTTTATTTATTTGCCTTTGTATTAATTCCCTTACTTATTTACTTTTCTATTTAATTTTCCCTTTTATTTATGTATTTATTTTTATTACATTTTTAAATTGATTTATTTTTGTTTTTTTGTTTTATTTATTTATTTTTGCATTTATTTTTCATTTATTTATTTACGTACGTATTTATGTATTTACGTATTTATTTATTTATACACAATGTTCCCTTTGCATTTCTCTCCTTACTTATTTCCCAAAATTTATTTATTTTGGTATTCTTTTCTTTACACATTTCTTTATGCATTTCTGCCTCATTATGTAAATGAGGGAGCTGTCAGTCAATGTGTGCAAAAATAAATAATAAATGCAAAAATAAATAAATACATTTAAAAATTTATAAAAATTAATATATAAATAAAAGGGAAAATTAATCAGAAGAGTAAATAAATAATGGAATTAATACAAAGATAAATAAATAAACAAATGAAAACAGAAATATCAATTAATGTCACATTTTATCAATTAATTAATGGCTACATTTATTTTTAATATTAATTTTGCCACATTTAATGACACATTTATTTATCAAGTTATTTATTTATTCATTTATTTTTTATTTTGGCAGGTTCCTTCCTCCATACAGTGATACAGAACACAATTTAAAGCCACTCTTAATGTTATTATTTCAATATTTCAACAATGTAAATGTCAACATTTTAGCCCTCTAAAAACCTTTTATTATTATTTTATTTTTCCAGGCTCTGCTCCCACTTATCATGACGAAACATGAATTTAATATAAAGTGTGTTTTACAGTGTGAAGCTTCATGTTCCTGCAGTGGAAGCAGAGTGTTTTTATTTCCTGGTTAGAGGCTGAAGGAGAGGCGGATGTTATCAGTCCCGTCTGTTTCCTGTTGGCTCGCCGGGCCGACAATCAGAATAGTTAAAGATCTGTTGTTGATTATAGAGCTGCTTTTTCTCAGCAGAGCCGAGTAGATCGGTGCTGTGGGGAGAATATTTTACTACACGGAGTTAAAGAACTAATAAAAGAGCTCAAAATGGAAATAATAATGTTTCTAATTTTACTTGGAAACGAGCGTCAACGTGTCTGAAGTATAGCCAGAGCAGTAATGGTTTAAATGTGTGTGTGTCCAGACTCTGGTGGAGTACGGCTCCAACGTGACGGTCCAGAACCAGCAGGGGGAGCGGCCTTCCCAGAGTGCCGAGCGGCAGGGACACACCACCTGCGCTCGGTACCTGGTGGTGGTGGAAACCTGCATGTCGTTGGCCTCGCAGGTTGTTAAACTCACCAAACAGCTCAATGAGTAAGTTACTGTGGTTTTACTGCTGTTTTCAGTTCACTTCAGTTGAGGGGGGGTTTTTTTATTATAGTTTCTCAGTTTCTTATGTTGCATTCAGCCAATTTTTGTTTCGCTTTACTCGCGGGAGTTGGACCGCCGGTATCATTTGTGTTCATTTGAGCTAGACGCTCCGGAGAGGAGGAGGAGCTCCATAGATACCAACAACTTCTCTTTCCTCCATCAACCATGGAAGAAGTAACCACTGTTGCTGCTTTGTACATGTTGGTGAAGTCCCAGATACGTCAGAAAACCAAACGCCGTCGTGTCTGGGTTCATAACGTCACCCGGCGGCGAGCTGTATTCACATACAGCGCCATTACACTGACTGTATCTAGCAAGACACACGTCGCTACTGCGGTATGAACCCAAAATAATCAGATTTAATATCAATAAATGGATCAAAATGATGCCGAAATAACAACATAATGATGCTGATTAGTAAAAAGTCTGAATTCATGCTTTGTCAGTTCTGCTACCATGACGACAGGCAGACAACTTTTAAAATGCTTGTTTTCTGAATGGAGTTTGGATGGATCAGTGCCAGGCTATGCAGCTGCTCCATCAACACTCAACATGACGTCATATAGGCATTTCTATATATTTTTAATATTTATACAATCTCCTTTTCTACTTACTTTACTACATCTACTCCTCCATTTCTGCTTCAACGATGTCAGGAGAATCTCAACGCTGACAGGCTTTCACGACACAGCGTCACGCTGAATACGTGAAGAGTTAATCCTGTTGTGTGTGTGTTTCATGCAGACAGGCAGCAGACAGGATGACTCTACAGAAACAACTGCAGAGACTGATGGACCCCACCAAGGCTGAGGGGACGCCTTCTAGATCACCCAGGTAACACACACACACACACACACACACACACACACATACACACACACACACATTTATACTGTAGGTCTCTATCGTGGTATCTTACAACCACAGCTACGGCTTTTTACACCACCATAAGTTTTCTTCTCATCCGTTGTGACGGCTACAAAACGACAGAATAAGACAAGCTGTCACCTGACCAAGAGAAGTCAAGGTGTGAGAGGAAAGGTCTGAGAGAGAAAAACTGCTTTTCTGGAGTGTCAGGGCTGGAAAACAGCAAACTGTCGCCACAGCGATAGCTGTCACTCCCCGCAAGAAAACCCAGTCTCAGAGAAGAACTTGTAACAGAGCCTCAGATATGAGCGGAGGTGACGGTGACGAAAGCAGCAGCAGTAGTGAAAGAAAGTGATGGCAGCATTTACAGCAGGTTTCAGGTGAGACAGCTTAAATACACCTGAACCAGCCCTTAGGCAGCAAGCAGCCCAAGAAGTACTAATATTAGTACTCTTCTTTTATTTATTACAATTATTGCAGTTTTAAAGTGATTTACATATTTAATTATTTGATTTAATACAATAAGTTGAACTGTAGATCATTTCAGAGCTGATATGAGTTACTTCATTACAAAGACGCCATGTGTTGGTGCTGTATTGGTAATAGTAGCAGATGTTATAGTACTGTACGGTACTGTAGGGATGCACCGAGTACAAGTACTTCCATTTGGGTACTCGCCGATACCGAGTACCGATACGAGTACTTCTCTGTGCCAAAAGACCCTCTTTAACAGCCAGCTGGAGGGTGTGAGCGACACATGGCAGGCTGGGGAGTCCCGCATACGAGGCAGTGCGCCGTGCCCGGCCCGATCGGCTTGGAAAGGCTCGGGGCGAAGGTGGCTCGCGGCCACAGCTTTACGGCAGTAGCAGTAGCAGTAGCAGTAGTAGCAGTAGTAGTAGCAGCAGTAGTAGTAGTAGTAGTAGCAGTAGCAGTAGCAGTAGCAGTAGCAGTAGTAGTAGCAGCAGTAGCAGTAGTAGTAGCAGTAGTAGCAGTAGTAGCAGTAGCAGTAGTAGTAGTAGCAGTAGTAGTAGTAGCAGCAGTAGTAGTAGTAGCAGTAGTAGTAGTAGTAGTAGCAGTAGCAGTAGTAGTAGCAGCAGTAAGTAGTAGTAGCAGTAGTAGTAGTAGCAGTAGCAGTAGTAGCAGTAGTAGTAGTAGCAGTAGCAGTAGTAGCAGTAGCAGTAGCAGTAGTAGCAGTAGTAGTAGCAGCAGTAGTAGTAGTAGCAGTAGTAGTAGCAGCAGTAGTAGTAGTAGCAGTAGCAGCAGTAGTAGTAGTAGTAGTAGCAGTAGCAGTAGTAGTAGCAGCAGTAGTAGTAGTAGCAGTAGCAGTAGCAGCAGTATTAGCAGTAGTAGTAGTAGCAGTAGCAGTAGTAGTAGCAGCAGTAGTAGTGGTAGTAGTAGCAGCAGTAGTAGTAGCAGCAGTAGTAGTAGTAGCAGTAGCAGTAGTAGTAGCAGCAGTAGTAGCAGTAGTAGTAGCAGTAGCAGCAGTATTAGCAGTAGTAGTAGTAGCAGTAGCAGTAGTAGTAGCAGCAGTAGTAATAGTAGCAGTAGCAGTAGTAGTGGTAGCGGTAGCATATACACTTAAAAACGTGATAAAGTGAAGGGTAACGTGTGTCTCCCTCTCTGGACTCCAGCTCCCATCAGCCCTCAGTGGAGGCGTGGCCAGAGATGATGCTGACAGTGGAGGGGACTGCAGCTGATGGCTGGTTGGTCCGTCAGGCCGGGGCGGGCCCGGACCCGGTGCTGCGGCAGCTGCTGGGGAAGGACATGTCGGACACGCTGGGTCCCAGGGAGAGGCTGCCTCCGGCGGGCGGTCCCGGGGCAGCCGGGGGGGCTGCCGCCGGAGCCCGCAGGACGGGGCTGGTGGAGAGGAGAGAGCTCAAACTAGCCAGACTCAAACAGATCATGCAGCGCTCTCTTAGCGAGTCGGACTCGGACGGTTATCCTCCAGAGGACGGTAAAAATCCAGGAGCCTTGGCGTCAAACACACTGCGACCTGATAGGCCGTCGCACCTGCCAATCGCAGAGGAGGAGCCGGCGTCAAACCACCTCAATCAGATGATGAAGAAGAACCTCCCCTCCTCCTCTTCTTCCACGGTTGACAGGAAGCAGGCGTTTTCTCTCAGCGGGTCGAAGTCGGCGGACAGCGTCGGTTTGAACCCCTCCCCCACCTCCAGCGACCCCGAGGCGGCAGACGGTAAAACGCCAGACGCCTCCGGCGACCTCCCCGACGGCCAGAAAGTCGCCACCAGCCCCAAGAGCGCCCTGAAGTCGCCGTCGTCTCGCAGGAAGACGTCCCAGAACCTCAAACTGAGGGTGACCTTCGACGAGCAGGTCCACAAGAGCTCCAATCAACCGGAGGCGGAGCAGACCAAAGGGCATCATGGGAAGGAGAGGACTCCAACGGGAAGCTCGGAAAGCAAGCGGCCGTTTGGGGCGTTCCGCTCCATCATGGAGACGCTGAGCGGAAACACAAACCACAGCAACAACAACAACAACAACGGTGGTGGTGGCGGTCAGTCGGGCTCCACCTGTCAGAACTCACCTGGCAGGAAGTCAGAGAGTAAAGGCAGCCCAGGAGGAGGAGGAGGAGGCGCCAAGGGAAAGAGCAGGACCAGTAACGTTTAACCAACTGGTTCTACTGGAACCAGAACCAACAGAGCAAACAGCAGGAGGCAAACAACATGAGAAATCTAGATCTAAACGGTAGCAGTGACGGATAAACGTCCATAAATCCACACTGGATTTAACATGGGAGGGTGCAGGTTGTCTCCACGCCGACCCTCCGACGTTCTATACTTTCTGAGGATGAAGGATACGGAACAGATATGACGTCACGTTATTCAGACTACAACAATAAAAGCGGTTACTTCCTTCTACTTCCACATAGACTCAAATGAAGCAGATATATCGATTCTGTCATTAAAATATTTATTTCAAAATTTCTAAAAATAATGGCGACACAGTAGGTGAATTGATTTTTTTATTTGTTTTTGAGCGATATGACTTATAAATAATATTTTTAGGCTAAAAGGTCACTTAAAATTAGCTTGACAATTGAATAGAAACCAACTACTGAGTGTTTCAGCTCAAAGAAAGATTAATAAACAGACCGTGAGTTAAGATTATTTTATTAAACTACCATCCCCAAGGTCAGTTATGAACTTCATCCAATGAGCAGTTTGATTTTGAACCGTATTTCCTCACACTTCTGTGTTTATACTCGCTAACCATGAAATTTCTCATGTTCTTTGCCTCCGACGTTTGACTTTTGACTTTTGACTTTTTCTACAGTTTATGACTGAAAGACAGAAACTTGTGTATTTGATGGCGTTATTCAGAGACGAGAAGGACCTGAAGTATGTTTCGTGTATTAATCAGCGTCCAGCAGATTAATCTCATATCTCCATAATACAACTTTTCATCTTTTTTAGTTTGATTTTGTTTCGGATAACAAAGTTCATCGGTCTAGTTCAGGGGTCAGCAAACTTTACTTTCAAAAAAAAAAAAAAATCTGTCTGGAGCCGTAAAACATGATCATTGTGATGAAGGCAACACAGTTTATAGTCTAAGTATATAGTATATAAGTCTAATGCAGTGAGGGCCAAAGAGACAATGTACTACGGAGTATTAGGACCACACTGAGGGAAAAAACATCTGAGATTTACAGAATAAAGTCAGAATATTACAAGAAAAAAAGTCATATTAAAAGAATAATGTCATAACTTTACAAGAATAAAGTTATAACTCTAACGAGAAAAAAAGAAAATAACACGTAATATTACTACTTAATAATATTAAGACTTTATCTCATAATATTACAACTATTTTCTCGTAAACTTGTGACTTTATTTTTGAAATCTCAGATTTATTTTTTTCCCTCAATGTGGCCCTAATATAATAAATAAAATAAAAATGCAAATGTAAACAAAAAGCAGTTATTAATTTCCGGTAATGTGATTAAAGCTCCACAGGGAGAGCTGCAGGCTGCTGACCTCTGACCTAAAACAAACCAAAATAAGTGTCAAATCAAATGGAGATAAAAGGTTTCTGTTTGTCTGTTACTGACCTACACTAAAGATGAACTTATGAAGTATTTATGTTTATGTTTATGCACACAGTTATATGATTTAAAATAAAAAAAATAATGTGGTTATAATCACGCACGTGGTTAACGTGCACCAGCACAACAAATAGTATTAAAACCACAGTACATATAGTATTTAATTTCTTTTTGTCCCACACATTTTTTTAATTATTATTTTATTATCTATGCAGCAGTATTTTTGGCATGAAGTAGACTTTAGTTGTGTGATGTGTTTGAGACGGGGAGGTTTAAAGATGCACCTTCTACAGCGGCCGACAGACCGGCCGATCAGCGTTTACTCATTTGGTTACACAGACTGCGTATCTGTGAGGCGGTGGAGTCTGGGAGGATTTACCTGCATCCAGGCTTCTGTTAAAGGAACAGTCCGACATTTAAGCATCTTCCCCAGAGTCACATTGTGTGTCCAGAACAGATGCACTACTCAGCGACAGGGCTGTCTTGTTGCAGTAAAACGTTATTAAAGGAATTGGACACAACCGGTTCTGTGTTTCCGTTCAGTGTTGATCACTGAGAGTACAGGAAGTAGCGGACCGACGTGTCCACATACTTTTGTCCAGTGATGTCACAATACCAGACATTTAGTAGTCGATACCAATACCAGTGAAAGTCCACGATTCGATACCTCGATAAAAAACCTAAACAAAACAATAAACTCTCAGAGCTGGTGTTAGGCTGTGAAGACATCTCCTTCAAACTACTGTATAGACATTCATCTGACTGGCTCACTGATATATAACATAAAATAGAACTTCATTCATCCCAGAGGAAATTCTTGTGCCAGAGATTGCTCAAAAATTACAACAATATAAGAATAAAAAACACGACAGAGTAAAACATATAACGTGTATAAGAAGTAGGGATGCACCGATTTCAAAATTCTGGGCCGATACCGATGTTTAAAATAACATTTTGTCCGATACCAATGTTTTAGTTTCTTTATTTTTTGCTGTTATTTATTCCCCTTCATTATAAAAACACAGGCAAACACAGACCTCTTCATTATAAAAATAACTGTTTTAAAGTCATTCAGCATTTCATTACACCGTCTTTAAATGAGCACAAAATCAATCAGACCACTTTATGAAACAACCTTTAATATACAACCTTCTTTCACATGAAAAATATTCCTTTTATGTTTTTTAAATAATTGACTTAAAGACTTTTCAGCTGCTAAACAACGACCTACTCAATGAGAAGAATGTTAGAGTAATTGTTGATTAAAATAATAAATCGTAAACCAGCAACTTGGTAAAAAAAATCTTCAAAATTAACAGAATTATAATTCAAGTGTAAACCTTTATCATGCAGCGACACACACCCGAATTTAAATTAGCTCTTTATTGTGTTTTATCAAATTCTTTCAAAGTTCATACAATGATTTGAAGCCTCCTGGTGAGGCCGTGCATATATGTATTTATATATGTCATAAATTTCTCTTTTAATATTTTGTTAAAAAACTTAAACAGGAAATAAAATTCCAGTAAATATTGTGTATATATATATATATATAATTTAATTGAATAGATTGGCACTATATCCGATCCAGCTATTTCAGTCAGCATCAGCCCGATATCGGTATCCGTGCATCCCTAATTTAAAGGATATATTTCCCGATCATAAATTTATATGAATAAATATTAATTGATTTTAAATTGAGCTATTCTTAAAGTTATTCTTAACTCCACATAACTAAGTGAAATAACTTGATTTCCTTAATTCAATTAATAAGAAGCTACAGGCTCGTAAAATAAAGTGTCACCAGGATGTTGTTGCAGGTCAAATGTCCAGACTCCATCACCCTCACCATTTTGCTCGCTGCCTAAACAACCAGAGTAGTTCAGTCTGAGGGCGGATTGTGTCGATGACATTGTTTCTGAAATGCAGTTTTATTTTATTGAAGCGTCTTCATCGTTGAGGCGTTCCTTCAGGACGAAGGAGCCGTCGTTGTAACGGAGGACACGAACTGAACTCTTCCTGTTTGTTGTCTCTTTAATGAACTCTTCAGTGTTGCTGCATCAACTCGGATGTTTACTCTCAACGCCGACACAAAAAAACATAAAATGAGACGCAATATCAGTGAATGTTTTTTACTAGCCGGCGTGTCCAGAGACAGACGGCTGCTCTTCTGTTTATTGAAGCTGTTGTGAAGACAAATAAACTTTTTTGAATCTGTTGAATGAGAGCGTCGTGATCGGGGCAATATTTCATAAATATTGTAATCGGGATTTTTAATCACCACTTTTCTTGACCTCCCACAGATGTTCTTTGTACATACTGCAGTGACCTACCTTTGTTATTTGACATTAAAGCACCACACAGGTGTTTTTGCATGTTTGAACTCATTTTCAGTGGAGCACTTCTGTTGCATGACTTTATTCTCCTACTCTCCTGTCTACCAGGTGTTCATTACACAATGTTCACTTTAACCTGTTCAACTAAAATCACTTTCATTTTCAAAAACAAACCATTCTTTTAATGCATTTTTCATTCCTTCAGGAAAACTTTAGTCTTTAGTTCACTTTTGTGAAACTCAACTAGCTTGAAAGACGTGAAACTTGCTTCTGTCTGCTGCCTCGCCACACGTCAGTATGACAGTATTGGACTCAGTATTTTTACTTCAGTAGTATTTTGAGTCAAAACACAGTAGATGTGTTTTAGTACTTGATACAGGTGGAAATGATGCATCACTTTGCTGATTCAAATTGTTAGTGACGTTATGTTGCTGCTTCCGACTGTCTAAGCAGAATACAAACACTGTTTATGAGGCTACAGAATGATCACATCCCGATTGTTTGTCTATCAGTATTCTTGTAACTAGGGCTGTCAAAGTTAACGTGATAATACAAATTTGTTTTAACGTCACTAATTTCTTTAACACAATAACGCAACTTGTCAGTTTTAAAGTTAGAGTAAAGATACTGGTATCATATGAAACAAGAAAACCTGATGAATCCATCGGTACCAACCATGTCATACTAGGATGTCATGAAGGAGGTTAAATAACGCTCCAAACTTACACTAAATTTTCATGGCGACGGCCAAAAGCCAAGATGGTGATGGCCAAAAAACAAGATGTCGACGGCCAAATACCAAGATCGCGACGGACAAAATGCTGAATTCGAGGCTTCAAAACCGCAGTCCACAAACCAATGGGTGACGTCACGGTGACTACGTCCACTTCTTCCATACTGTCTTATTTAGTGTGTGGTTGTACTTAGCTCCACCTTCCTGTGTCACATCTAGCTGCAAAAAAACTAAGATGGCGAAATGCCAAACTCGAGGCTTCATCATCGTAGTCCACAAACCAATGGGTGACGTCACGGTGACCACGTTCACTTCTTATATATAGTCTATGATTCACACACGGCCTCACAAACTCTTGACATCTATGCCAAATTTCAGCCTACTAAGGCGAAAACTGCCCCTGCCAAAGGGTGGGGAATTTTATCAAACGAACTACAGACAGAGCAGCTAAAGAGCTGCTGGTCGCAGCTCTATAGCTGCTGGTCGCAGCTACAAATCTGATATGAAACTTGATTGATTAGAAAGTTCAGAAGTTTTGAGAACTTCCAGCTCTTTCAGTAATGACTGAAGCTGTCTGTACTTTCACTGAGACCTCCTCCGACACCGTCAGAGGCCCTCTGCCGGTCCCAGGACCCCACTTTTGACCACCACTGATCGAGATGGATGTCGTGTGTGAATTGTGCTCTTCTGGTAATTTAATGGACAATACATAACGGAGCGTATATTTATTTCCGCGCGCTTCAGCGGCATCAAAAACAGTCACTTAACGGGGCAGGATTTATGGTGTTTGGGTAGCAAATTGGCCTTTGATGGTTCCCACGCAGGGTCGGCCGCTTCCCCACGGAGACTAATGGGCTTTACTCTAATAGCGTCCCTCAATCATCGCCGCGAATATGAAACATGAGCTCGCCGGCTCACAATTAGCAAAACAACACGGAGAGAGAAACGAGGACGTGAAATGTGAGGAACGCAGGATTTATCAGGAACACTGCTCGCCAGTTCATGTAACAAAAAACAAGAGCTATTTGTTTTCTTTTTTTTCCCCCCACGCTCTCTCTTCCTCCTTCCTCCCTTTCTTTCAGGGGTGGGGGGGTGAAGTTAAACTGATAAATTAGACCTCATTTATTGGACAACAGTTTGAGTCGATACCCAGGGGCCTCTGCTCGGTAGCGTGGACGAGGCTCCAGAGCCGCTAATTGGTTCGCTGTGTGGATGTTGGGGGGTGTTTGGTGAGGGAGGGGCGGGCGGTGCAGACGGGACGAGCGGTGCGTTTTGGTGATGCTCACACACACATACAGAGGCGGTTGTCTCGCGGCGGACGTCCGCGGCACACGCCACGAAAACGGACGAGACAAGCGCTTGATTTGACAGCCGGGGCGGAGGGGTGGTGGGGTGGCGAAGGGTGGTGGGGGGGTGGAGGAGTCATGTATAGATTTTTGTGTCTGTTGTTTTGGCTTATTTGTGTGCTTCTTTTACTCAGTCAATCAAATTTAATTGACACCGCTGGGCTGGGGCCGGGGGCCCCGCGGCATGCTGGGATGACAGGCCTTTAATGCCAAAGAGAGGAGAGGAGGTTCTTCTGCCTGTGAAGGATGGAGGGGGGGGGGGAGAGGGTGACAATTCCTCCGCCCGTCAACGGCATTAATTGATGTAACAACAGCGATGATGGATACTAATAAATACAACCTTTAAGAAAAAAGGTAATTAGACGGCGTCCTGTGTGATTCCAGACGGGCTGATAAACACCATTCGTCTTCCACGGAGGCCTTCAGACGGACACGAGGCGTTCGCTTACATGCAGATCAAACTCGCCATTTGCATTTTGGCCTCAACAAGAAGACAGTTTGTTTTCCTACAAAGAGCCAAACTCTGTCTTACATGTTCTTCATCATGACCCAAAACTTAGAAACACCAGATCCTCTTTACGTCATTAACCGTCTTCTCTCGTCAAAACATGTGAACCTGTTGTTGGCATCAAATGACTTTCATCACTCAGGTCAAAACCAGGCAGCTACCTCCGGAGTCTGAGAAGCGAAGTCAATGCTGAAGTGCCTTAAACCTGCATTCTCTCTAACAGCCAGCAGGGGGCGACTCCTCTGGTTGCTAAAAGAAGTCTGATTGTATAGAAGTCTATGAGAAAATGAGCTTACTTCTCACTTGATTTATTACCTCAGTAAACATTGTAAACATGAGTTTATGGTCTCAATCTCTAGTTTCAAGTCTTCTTCAATACAGCATGATGTTCATGTCCAAAAGCCAAGATGGTGAAAACCAAGATGGCGACGGCCGAAAACCAAGATGGTGACGGCCAATAACCAAGATGGTGGCGGCCAAAAACCAAGATGGTGACAGCCAAAAACCAAGATGGTGACGGCCAAAAACCAAGATGGCCACAGCCAAAAACCAAGATGGTGACGGCCAAAAACCAAGATGGCGAGGGCCAAAAATCAAGATGGCAATGGCCAAAATCCAAGATGGCCAAAACCAAGATGGCGATGGCCGAAAACCAAGATGGCGACGGCTAAAAACCAAGATGGCCACAGCCAAAAACCAAGATGGTGACGGCCAAAAACCAAGATGGCGAGGGCCAAAAATCAAGATGGCAATGGCCAAAATCCAAGATGGCCAAAATCAAGTTTCCAAAACCAAGATGGCCACAGCCAAAAACCAAGATGGTGACAGCCAAAAACCAAGATGGCGACGGCCAAAAACCAAGATGGCGACGGCCAAAAACCAAGATGGCCACAATGACGAACTCGAGGCTTCAACACAGCAGTCCACAAACCAATGGGTGACGTCACGGTGACGACGTCCACTTCTTATATACAGTCTATGATTTAAACAGGATTTATCCAGGAAGATGAATCCGGGTGGTGAAGTGAAAGAACAGCTCCTCCCTCACTATGTGACAGTTGAGCTTGTTAGTGAAGTTCAGTGTTTATAATATGAACACAATATTTATAATTCAGCAGTAATATTGGCAGGCGAACAGATAACATCGATATTCTGTTGTAGATTACAACTGATGAAGCTCCGTGAACTCTAAGAAAGAAAAAACGTTTATCATCACCGTGATGAGGAAGAAAAAGTTTTTCTTTCCAGAGCTTTCTGATCACTATTTCATTCTCTTCATACATTTATGCTGTATAAACAATATAACTATTCTTTATTTTAACCTCCAGCTTTCTGTCAGAAGTGAATCAAACAACAACCTCGTCTATTTCTCATGAAGCTTCGCTGTATATGAATCTACAAACATAATAAGGATATTTTAAACAAGCTGTCTTTACTTTCACTGAGACCTCCTCCGACACCGTCAGAGGCCCTCTGCTGGTCCCTGGGCCCCACTTTTGACCACCGCTGATGGAGATGGATGTCGTGTGTGAATTGTGCTCTCTGGTAATTTAATGGACAATACATAACGGAGCGTATATTTATTTCTGCGCGCTTCAGCGGCATCAAAAACAGTCACTTAACGGGGCAGGATTTATACCTTGACAGCTGTGAGTACTACAGTAACAATAACCATGTTCGCCGTTCACGTTCATGATGATATATTTATGTTCATAATCATAATAATAGGGGAGTTGCTTTAGAGGGAGGCCTGAAGCGATGGACTGTCAGTGTTGCCACCTTTTTCTCTAGATTTAGGGACTTTTAGACATAGATATAAAACTGCTAGCTACTTTTTTAACAAGACTCAGTCCAAACCAAGTATATGTCTAGACCGTGTACGGTTTCAAACAGGAGACAACATGGCGGCCTGACAGCCAAAAACCAAGATGGTGATTGCCGAAAAAAACAAGATGGTGATGGTCAAAAACCAAGATGGCAACGTTCTAAAACCAAGATCGCCATGGCCGAAAAACCACAATGGTGATGGACATAAACCAGATGGTGATGGTAAAAAACCAGATGGTGATGGTAAAAAACCAAGATGGCGATGGCAAAAAACTAAGATGGCGATGGCCAAAAACCAGATGGTGATGGTAAAAAACCAAGATGGCGATGGCAAAAAACTAAGATGGCGATGGCCAAAAACCAAGATGGCGACGGCCAAAAACCAAGATAGTGATGGCAAAAAACCAAGATAGTGATGGCAAAAAACCAATATGGTGACGGACAAAAACCAAGATGGTGACGGACAAAAACCAAGATGGCGATAGCCAAAAACCAATATGGTGACGGACAAAAACCAAGATGGTGATGGCCAAAAACCAATATGGTGACGGACAAAAACCAAGATGGCGATGGCCAAAAACCAAGATGGTGACGGCCAAAAACCAATATGGTGACGGCCGAAAACCAAGATGGCGATGGCCAAAAACCAATTGGTGACGGCCAAAAAACAAGATGGTGACGTCCACAAACAACATGACGGCCTTTTCGTAAACTTTCTGTTATTCCGTCTAAACCATCCACCAAGATCTACTTCTGAAAACATTTTAAGAGAGAAATAGGCGATGCCACTGCTGAATCTGGTTTCATTTTAGAACTGGATCGCCTAGTTTCACAACTTGGTCCATGTTTCGTGGGCCGGACGCGTCACGCTTGATGGGCTAATTTGCATAAAGGACTGTTTCCCGCCTTTTCAATAACAACGGCCAATGAGGAATCTTCGACACTCGGCCGACCAATCGTGTAACTTCATCTTTGTGTTTGTAGGACTGGCCCTCTGCGGTCCAGCCAAAAATCTAGTGTACTCTTGCTGGTTTCTCAAGATCACCCACCCTGCCTTCAAAGTAATTCCAGTAAAATCAACTTTTAAAAGTTGATAGAAATATATATAAAAAATGTAAAAGATGATACTGACTCAGCTTCATAATCAGGATGTATTCATTATTACATTAAATGTTTCCTGATGTAAAGTGAGTAAACTGAGTTGTTGGTCTGAGCTGCTGTCTGCTGGACTGTAGTTCCCCTGCAGGACCAGCTGAGGGCAGCATTGCAGTTGTTAAACAGCTGCAGCAAAAACAAACAGACCTCCAGCAGCAGCAGCAGTTCAGCTCCTCAGCAGCCGTTTGGCATTTAGCTCCTCTGTCACGCAGTCGATTTTGTTGATTCTGAGCATGAAAACAGCAGCGGTACCTTGTTAAAGTGTTTGTTTGGCCTTCAGACTGTTTGTCCCCGGAGGACCGACTCACTGGGAGCACACATCATGAATAACCTGCAGTAAACTGGTGTCTTATTTTAATTTGCCTCTGTAATTGACAGTGCATGGACTCAGTTTCCTCAGTGAGTGCAGAGGCAGTTTGTGACCCCGGAGATGAGGCAGATTGTTTGACGACGTTCTGGAAAATGTCAGAAAATACACGAACGTTAAACTCAGAGAGATGATTGATTTTCTTTTCTTTCTTAAAAGTTGTTGTTTGTGTGGAGGCAGGAGGTTTTCAGCAGAGATGTTCTCTAATAAACTGCTGCTTCTCTCCTCAGAATAACGTCTCGTTTACAATTCTGTGGTTTTAAAGCGACTGAACTGAGACACAGAAACAACCAGTGACTTTGTGTTTCTTTAGAAACATCAGAAACAAACACACAAAAACTACCAGATGCATTTTCAACATTTTAAAAGTGCCCGTACATCCACCCTCAAATGGAAAAATGTGACACTTAATGAAGAATAATCTGCACTTAATTGTCAAAAATGAAGTGGTACAAATAAAGTTGTAAATTTAATTTTTTCAGCACTCCAATGATGCGTCAACCAATCATTTGACCCTGTTCTGTTCCATCTAAGAAAATATGCTGTTATGTTACGTGTCCACAGAGGGCATTTTTTATAGCGAGAGATCGCCTCGCTTCCCAGATTTGGACACTCGATTGGCTGCCATCAAAAAGATCTGAAAAAATGTAAAAAAAAAAGTCTGAAAAAAAGATTTGAAAAATGTCAGAAAAAAAAGTCAGAAAAAAAAGTCTGAAAAATGTCGGACAAAAACAGTCAGAAAAAAAAAGATCTGAAAAATGTCGGAAAAAAAGGTCTGAAAAAAAATATCTAAAAAATGTCCAAAAAAAAGATCTGGAAAATGACCGAAAAAAAAGTCTGAAAAATGTCGGACAAAAAAGTCTGAAAAAAAAAGATCTGAAAAAATGTCCGAAAAAAAAGTGTAAAAAAAAAGATCTGAAAAATGTCGGACAAAAAAAGTCAGAAAAAAAAGATCTGAAAAATGTCCGAAACAAAAGATCTGAAAAATGTCGGACAAAAAAAGTCAGAAAAAGATCTGAAAAAATGTCTGAAAAAAAAGTGTGAAAAATGTCCGAAACAAAAGATCTGAAAAATGTCCAAAAAAAAAGATCTGAAAAAATGTCAGAAAAAAAAGTCAGAAAAAAAAGTCTGAAAAATGTCCGAAACAAAAGATCTGAAAAATGTCCAAAAAGAAAGTGTAAAAAAAAAAGATCTGAAAAATGTCCGAAAAAAAAGTGTGAAAAAAAAGTGTGAAAAATGTCCGAAACAAAAGACCTAAAAAATGTCCAAAACAAAAGATCTGAAAAATGTCCGAAAAAAAAGTCTGGAAAAAAAGATCTGAAAAATGTCCGAAAAAAAAGTCTGAAAAAAAGATCTGAAAAAATGTCCGAAAAAAAAGTGTAAAAAAAAAAGATCTGAAAAATGTCCGAAAAAAAAGTCTGAAAAAAAAGATCTGAAAAATGTCGGACAAAAAAGTCAGAAAAAAAATAAGTGAAAAAATGTCCGAAACAAAAGATCTGAAAAATGTCCGAAAAAAAAGTGTAAAAAAAAAAGATCTGAAAAATGTCCGTAAAAAAAAGTCAGAAAAAAAAGATCTGAAAAATGTCGGACAAAAAAAGATCTGAAAAATGTCGGACAAAAAAGTCTGGAAAAAAAGATCTAAAAAATGTCGGACAAAAAAGTCTGGAAAAAAAGATCTGAAAAATGTCGGACAAAAAAGTCTGGAAAAAAAGATCTGAAAAATTTCCGAAAAAAAAGTCTGAAAAAAAAGAACTGAAAAAATGTCCGAAAAAAAAGTGTAAAAAAAAAAAGATCTGAAAAAAGTCTGAAAAAAAAGATCTGGAAAATGTCCGAAAAAAAAGTCTGAAAAAGTCTGAAAAATGTCGGACAAAAAAGTCTGAAAAAAAAAGATCTGAAAAAATGTACGAAAAAAAAAGTGTAAAAAAAAAGATCTGAAAAATGTCGGACAAAAAAAGTCTGAAAAATGTCCGAAAAAAAAGTGTAATAAAAAAGATCTGAAAAATGTCGGACAAATAAGTCTGAAAAAAAAGATCTGAAAAATGTCGGACAAATAAGTGTGAAAAAAAAGTGTGAAAAATGTCCGAAACAAAAGACCTAAAAAATGTCCAAAACAAAAGATCTGAAAAATGTCCGAAAAAAAAGTCTGGAAAAAAAGATCTGAAAAATGTCCGAAAAAAAAGTCTGAAAAAAAAGATCTGAAAAAATGTCCGAAAAAAAAGTGTAAAAAAAAAAGATCTGAAAAATGTCCGAAAAAAAAGTCTGAAAAAAAAGATCTGAAAAATGTCGGACAAAAAAGTCAGAAAAAAAATAAGTGAAAAAATGTCCGAAACAAAAGATCTGAAAAATGTCCGAAAAAAAAGTGTAAAAAAAAAAGATCTGAAAAATGTCCGTAAAAAAAAGTCAGAAAAAAAAGATCTGAAAAATGTCGGACAAAAAAAGATCTGAAAAATGTCGGACAAAAAAGTCTGGAAAAAAAGATCTAAAAAATGTCGGACAAAAAAGTCTGGAAAAAAAGATCTGAAAAATGTCGGACAAAAAAGTCTGGAAAAAAAGATCTGAAAAATTTCCGAAAAAAAAGTCTGAAAAAAAAGATCTGAAAAAATGTCCGAAAAAAAAGTGTAAAAAAAAAAAGATCTGAAAAAAGTCTGAAAAAAAAGATCTGGAAAATGTCCGAAAAAAAAGTCTGAAAAAGTCTGAAAAATGTCGGACAAAAAAGTCTGAAAAAAAAAGATCTGAAAAAATGTACGAAAAAAAAGTGTAAAAAAAAAGATCTGAAAAATGTCGGACAAAAAAAGTCTGAAAAATGTCCGAAAAAAAAGTGTAATAAAAAAGATCTGAAAAATGTCGGACAAATAAGTCTGAAAAAAAAGATCTGAAAAATGTCGGACAAATAAGTGTGAAAAAAAAGTGTGAAAAATGTCCGAAACAAAAGACCTAAAAAATGTCCAAAACAAAAGATCTGAAAAATGTCCGAAAAAAAAGTCTGGAAAAAAAGATCTGAAAAATGTCCGAAAAAAAAGTCTGAAAAAAAAGATCTGAAAAAATGTCCTAAAAAAAAGTGTAAAAAAAAAGATCTGAAAAATGTCCGAAAAAAAAGTCTGAAAAAAAAGATCTGAAAAATGTCGGACAAAAAAGTCAGAAAAAAAATAAGTGAAAAAATGTCCGAAACAAAAGATCTGAAAAATGTCCGAAAAAAAAGTGTAAAAAAAAAAGATCTGAAAAATGTCCGTAAAAAAAAGTCAGAAAAAAAAGATCTGAAAAATGTCGGACAAAAAAAAGATCTGAAAAATGTCGGACAAAAAAGTCTGGAAAAAAAGATCTAAAAAATGTCGGACAAAAAAGTCTGGAAAAAAAGATCTGAAAAATGTCGGACAAAAAAGTCTGGAAAAAAAGATCTGAAAAATTTCCGAAAAAAAAGTCTGAAAAAAAAGATCTGAAAAAATGTCCGAAAAAAAAGTGTAAAAAAAAAAAGATCTGAAAAAAGTCTGAAAAAAAGATCTGGAAAATGTCCGAAAAAAAAGTCTGAAAAAGTCTGAAAAATGTCGGACAAAAAAGTCTGAAAAAAAAAGATCTGAAAAAATGTACGAAAAAAAAGTGTAAAAAAAAAGATCTGAAAAATGTCGGACAAAAAAAGTCTGAAAAATGTCCGAAAAAAAAGTGTAATAAAAAAGATCTGAAAAATGTCGGACAAATAAGTCTGAAAAAAAAGATCTGAAAAATGTCGGACAAATAAGTGTGAAAAAAAAGTGTGAAAAATGTCCGAAACAAAAGACCTAAAAAATGTCCAAAACAAAAGATCTGAAAAATGTCCGAAAAAAAAGTCTGGAAAAAAAGATCTGAAAAATGTCCGAAAAAAAAGTCTGAAAAAAAAGATCTGAAAAAATGTCCGAAAAAAAAGTGTAAAAAAAAAAGATCTGAAAAATGTCCGAAAAAAAGTATGAAAAAAAAGATCTGAAAAATGTCGGACAAAAAAGTCAGAAAAAAAATAAGTGAAAAAATGTCCGAAACAAAAGATCTGAAAAATGTCCGAAAAAAAAGTGTAAAAAAAAAAGATCTGAAAAATGTCCGTAAAAAAAAGTCAGAAAAAAAAGATCTGAAAAATGTCGGACAAAAAAAGATCTGAAAAATGTCGGACAAAAAAGTCTGGAAAAAAAGATCTAAAAAATGTCGGACAAAAAAGTCTGGAAAAAAAGATCTGAAAAATGTCGGACAAAAAAGTCTGGAAAAAAAGATCTGAAAAATTTCCGAAAAAAAAGTCTGAAAAAAAAGATCTGAAAAAATGTCCGAAAAAAAAGTGTAAAAAAAAAAAGATCTAAAAAAAGTCTGAAAAAAAAGATCTGGAAAATGTCCGAAAAAAAAGTCTGAAAAAGTCTGAAAAATGTCGGACAAAAAAGTCTGAAAAAAAAAGATCTGAAAAAATGTACGAAAAAAAAGTGTAAAAAAAAAGATCTGAAAAATGTCGGACAAATAAGTCTGAAAAAAAAGATCTGAAAAATGTCGGACAAATAAGTCTGAAAAAAAAGATCTGAAAAAATGTCCGAAAAAAAAGTGTAAAAAAAAAGATCTGAAAAAAGTCTGAAAAAAAAGATCTGGAAAATGTCTGAAAAAAAAGTCTGAAAAAAAAGTCTGAAAAATGTCGGACAAAAAAAGTCAGAAAAAAAAGATCTGAAAAAATGTCTGAAAAAAAAATTTGAAAAATGTCCGAAACAAAAGATCTGAAAAATGTCCGAAAAAAAAGTGTAAAAAAAAAAGATCTGAAAAATGTCGACAAAAAAAGATCTGAAAAATGTCGGACAAAAAAGTCTGAAAAAAAAGATCTGAAAAATGTCTGAAAAAAAAGTCTGAAAAATGTCCGAAACAAAAGATCTGAAAAATGTCCGAAAAAAAAGTGTAAAAAAAAAAAGATCTGAAAAATGTCCGAAAAAAAAGTCTGAAAAAAAGATCTTTTTTCATGCTGGATGACTTATTTCTGAGAAAATTGAAAGCAAATCTCTGGTAAACAGCAGATTTAAAGTGGTGCTTCTGTGTGATTCTTTGTGGAGAAACTCAGTTTTATCAATCAGTCAACTAAATGATTAGTCCACAAAATTGAGGACAAATAAAAAACAAAATTTCTTTTAAAAAAAATCGACTTGTTTCTTCGACTTGTTTGTATCTTGAAACAAGAAAGAAAAATGTAATAATTAAATATAAATGAAACTTCATCAAGAAAACTTGAAATAAGTAGATTTTTATTGGAAAAAAAGTTTAAATAATATTCCTGCATTAGAAACTTTGTTCTGCTTGTTTTCACTCAATTACAGAGAAAAATGACTTCAATTCTATTTGTTTTGATATACCATCAAATGGTAACAGAAGTTATCTCGAGACGCTGACCTGATGAGAATGATTTTTATATGCAGTGAACACGGACCCAATATACCACATGGTGGGTGTTTTGTGGTGGACTTTTCCTTTAAATAGAAGGTAACGATCACAACACGGAGCCTCGTGTCGTAAAAGTTTGTCTCTCAGTTATTGTTTTGAGAGCAGACGACGGCAGAGACTCAAACCTCTGATCGCTCATTCTCCCTCCGTCCGTTATCTCCTCCTGAATGAAATAATAGTCAAATAAAACCCTCTCATTTTGCTGAGGGGTCCCCCGGGAGCCTCTGGAGGGGCCCCCCGAGGGTCCCCAGACCCCACTTTGGGAGCGGTCGGCCGGGCCCACGTTTACAGGCTGCGGTAATGATGCTTGTTTGTCCAGCGGTCTGTAAATCACACCGACATTAGAGCTGTCACAGGATCCACTGGAGACACAGCAGACCATCACTAATACCCCCGAACCCTGGAGACGCTCCCCACTGGATCTATAACACCGGACAAACACAAAAAAACACACCGCTACGGCGAGGCTGCAGAGGGACAAAAGTAGTTTTAAACCATTACAGACCATCTTTAACAGGAACCTCTGGAGGTACAACAGCAGGTCATTTAGGATTAAAACCTGCTTTAAAACAGAGATGTAGTTAATTTAATTTACATAATTTAACCTCTGTGGCCTCGGCTGCAGGATGGAAAGATTTACACATCCTGAGACAAGTTAAGATGCTGACTAACAGCGTTACTAATAAGTGTTAAATTAGCATTTACATATTAGCTAATCAGCAACTTTCCACAGACTTCAACCATAGACGTCCGACAACCGTAGATGTCACCCACATGTTTGTGGACTGTCGTTTTGAAGCCTGGAGTTCGGCATTTTGGCCGTCACCATCTTGTAGTGTGTTCCAATCCGCGTACTTCTGTACTTACACTTACTATTTTGAGTGCATAAGTGTGTTCACACTGTGAAGTACGGCAAAATGCAGTGCACTCAAAGTACCCGGAAGTTGTACTCAAAACGGTCAGATCGTTGAGTGTGGAACGCTGGACACTTTCCACATTCAACTGTCGCCATCTTGGCTACGTAGCGGAAGGGGCGGAGCCACGACCACTATTCAAACATACGTAGATAACAGAATAAAACAATACGTAAACATACCGGTGCATTTTCAGCCAACGGGAGGACACATCGTCATTTTTTTCAGAAGATATTTTGGCGGGAAGCGAGCCGCGGTCAAATGTTGCGATCGTCATTTCCGGTCAGTGCGCCGCAGAGTATTCGATTTGAGACGATCCTACCCCGTTGAAATTTACGCACTACTCAAGTGAGTACAGAGTGCACAGAGTGCACTACATTGAAGTGTACTTCTGGAAGTACGTGGATTGGAACACACTCTTGGTTTTCGGCTGTCACCACATGTTTTTTTGATTGTCGCCAGTCGGTTTTTAGCCATCATGATATTGTTTTTTGGCTGTAGCCATCTTGGTTTCTTGGCCGAAACCATCTTGGTTTTTGACCGGCAAAAAAAGTTTTGCTGGTCACCTGTTTCACAGATGGTAAAAATAAATGAAGGAACTTAGAAAGATGATCGAGGCAAACCCTTTTGTACCTGATCTTCAGCCATAAACACAGGAGAGAAAACATTTTATATCAGATTTAGAAAATGGATCACCAGATGTTTTTTATTCATCTTTCTGGCCTCTCAGGGCTTCCGTACATTTGGGTCAATTAGCAGGATTCTTACATTTTTTTTACTATTTAACTTTCTCCAGTATTTGTTTCTTCAGACAGAAAACAACCACCACCTCCTCTCCTCCACCCTCGGCAGCGTTTTGTCTTTATCCTCTGCAGCGTTCTTCATTCATTACAGCAGCTTTACTGGGAGACGAGCAGCTTTTATTGGCACCGCTGCCTGTAAAATCGGCCGAGAGACTAACCTTTAAACTGGGAGAGAGAGAGGGAGAGTGTTTGTTAGAGGAAAGATGGACGTTCAGACAGTAAACAGGAAGCAGCCCACAAATACACACACTGTCATTATTCCACACACAGGACTGCAGATAGACACATTTTCAGCACTCTGTGTGTGTGTGTGTGTGTGTGTGTGAGTGTGTGTGTGTTGTGATATTTATTGGGAAGCGACGGCTCCTTTAACCTCGCCCATCGACCGCCCAGCGCTCCCATTAAGGCTGACTGGGATGTCCACAGGGAGAGACAATGTGAGAGTGTGTGTTTGTCTTCGGAGGGGAATCTTTAAAAGGCAATAGGTTGTTTGTTGGAGTGTTTATGGGTTGATACCTCCGCCTGAGTGTTTGGATGTGTGACTCTACAGAGAGAGTATTTATAGTGAAGTGTGGACTGTAACTAAGAGAAAACCAGGTCTTTACGTCAGAGAGTTTATTGTTATTACGTATGATTTTATCATGTTTTAGTAAGAAGGCTCCTGTTTTCTGATGTTTACTGTTCAATCTTACATCTTCACATTAAATGGAATATCGTTATTTCATTTCTTTCCGAGAGCGAAAAGAGAAGATCGATATCAATTTCATGTCTGCGTATTAAAGGGCAACTTTGGTATTTTTCAACCTGGACACTATTTTTGGCCGTCGCCATCTTGGTTGTTGGCAGTCGCCATCTTGGTTTTTGGCCGTCGCCATCTTGGTTTATGGCCGTTGCCATTTAGGCGAAAAAGGCAGAAGAAAAGTCCAACATTTCCCTAAGAATTCTGAAAAATGTCAGAAAAAATCCGTAAAAATGTCGTGTTATCTGATAAACTGTTAGCATTTCATATTTAGCATTAGGCCTGAATATAAAACCTCAACAATTCTCTCAAAATCAAGAAGTCAAGTAGTGAAAGTTAACATGTTTTTATTTATTATTTGATCAAAATTACAACTTTACCGATATCAATTTTAATTTGGCAAACTTGTTGTTTGGCTGCGTGTGATGAGACAACAAACAAACAAACAAACACTGATGCGTTGAGAAAATTATTAACACATAAAAATTGTAAGAAAAAAAAGCAGGTTCTTGTTTTCCAACCGTGTTAACTGTTGCTCTTAGTTGATTTAACATGATCAATCATACGTATTGATCTGTATCTCAGGTTGTATTTTACAAAAAACGTCCTTTGAAAAAGCACATCTGTTGAACGTATCCAGCTCAGCCGCACAGCAGTTTGTGAAATAGTCACGAAATTTAATTTATTGATTTGTGTACATAGACATGAATCTATCACAAACCAGAAGTCAACGTTGATTTATTTGTGACGTAACTTTCGTACTTAAGTTACGTCACTTCCGGTGTTATTTTAACCCAAATAATTTCCTAAACCTGAGTAGTTTTATTTTGAAAAGACGGGAGCAGAAATTGACACGTAGCTGACATTCGTAGGAAAAAGCACGATAAATCCGTTGTTGAAAGTCGCGCTGCGCGTCATGAAAATAAAAAGGGAGATTCGTCTCTATGTACACGAATCAAATAGATTCCATTTCGTGACTACTTCACAAACTGCCGTGACGCCGTGTTGAACATATCGGAGCACTTGTTGGCGTGGCACTGATGAGAGTCTGGTGGGAGTTTCCTGGCCGTTCACTTGGCCGGGCAGAAGGGGCAGGAGTTGTTCTTGCTGGACTGCAGCCACACCCTGATGCAGTCTTTGTGGATGGTGTGGGAGCAGCTGAGCGGGTGGCGGCTCTCTGGATCCACGTGGTTCTGGCACATCAGGCATAGTTTACGGGGCCCGACAGCCTGACCTCCACCTGCCGCCGCCGCCACCGCCGCTCTCTGCGGGGGGGGCGTCGGCCTCTGGATGGGGCCCGGAGGCGTGGGCCGGCTGATGGGCCCTGGGGCCGACCTCTCGTTCTGCACCAGCTTGAAGCCGACCTGCTCGATGACCTCCTCGAAGGACATGCCGGCCAGCGTGCCGCGGGAGCTCTTCACCTGCTGGAGCAGCGACGTCAGCTGGGCCCTGTTGCATTGTGGGAACCGAGCCCCGAGCTTCTCCAGGACCTTGTCCAGTTTGCCGGCGGGGGCGCCGGCGGCAGCAGCAGCAGCGGGGGGAGGCGGCGAAGGAACAGCAGGGTGGATCGGCTGAACGGGCGGGGACGGGGAGGCGCTGGGAGGCGGAGTCACCCTCATCGGAGCTCTGATGTGGGGCTGGAACTGAGGCGGCGGCGGCATGAACTGGGGCGGCTGGAGGGGGGGTTGGAACTGGTGAGGGGGTGGTGGGTGGCGGTAGTGGTGGCGGTACTGGGGATGGAAAGGGGGCTGGGGCGGGAACTGTTGCTGGTAAAAGTGCGGGTGTCTCTGGGGAGGGAAGGCTCGGTTCATTGGGATCGGAGGAGGAGACACCATGAACTGGGGACGGACCAGTGACTGCATCACCTGATTGAATCTCAGGTCAGCCTGCGGGACGAGAAACACAAGATAACATTAAATATGTTCAACCCTTGAGCCCTGAGACTTCTCCATAGTCAGTGTATCACCTACAGTAGGTTTACCTCCCCATCAGAAAGCCCTTTCTGACGGGGAACCGAAGCCGTTATCTAACCTCTCTTCAAAGCCACCAGACTCCATTCACAAAAACAGTCATTTTACCACCCAGAACACAGGAGTTACTGCTCTACCGCTGCCTCCATCCGTTAGTTTGTGTTATAAAACACCAGTCACACAATAACACAAACAAACTATCTGATCGAGGCAGCGGTAGACCAGCGGAGTGAACCCTTCAGGGTTTTTCCGTCCTACGAAGGTGGTTCACTTCTTATCGGGGTAGATCGCCATGGTAACTGATGCTGAACACGTTCATGTTCCAGATTAGAGATCAACTCGTATAAAAGCACCGCCTACTGACCAATCAGAGCTTGCAGTGCGTAGATCGTATGATAATATCACAAAGACGAAGACGTTTAAGTCATAATCCTGAAAACAACACAGTTTAAACTGAGGGATGCAGCGCTGCCTCTATCGGTTAGATTGTTTGTTTTTCTTGTGTGATTTTGGTGAATCTGAACTAACCCTTTAAAAAAAACAATGTCACACAATAACATGAACTAACTAACCGATCGAGGCAGCAGCTCCCGTGTTCTACGAGGTAAAATCACTGTTTTTGTCAATGGAGTCTGGTGGCTTGGAGGAGATTACATTGCTTTGCTCCCGTGCTGGTACTCCTGTCTGTTTCTCCAAACTCCATCTACTAACTATATTTCCCAGCTGCTTATGTCCTTTGTGGACATACTGTCTGATGTCTCACCATGGGGACCTGCGGCAGAGACAGCACGCTGATCCTGGGGAGGGACTCTAACTCTCGACCCTGCTGGAGCTGCTGCAGAATCTCCTGGAAACGGCTCTGGAGCTCCACCTGGTTCCTCCGGACCAGACTTTCCTTCTTCTCCCACTTCTGCTTCTCCAGAGGGTACTGCTGCGGGAACTCCACCCTGAGAGTGTTCAGGTACTGATCCACCTGGGGGTAACAGGTAACCACAAGGTCAGCGTCATGCAGTTAGTTATTCATTGGTTTTACATTGAAGCGCTGATGCGTGTATACCTCTCTATGCCATGCCTCGATGCGAGCCATGGCGACGTCTCTCTGCTTCTCCACGGCGGCGATCTCGTCCTGCAAGGCCAGCCGCTCGGCCTCCTGCGCCTCCTTCCTCTCTCGCTCCATCTCCTGCCTCAGCTCGTCCAGCTCCTCCCGACACCTCCGCTGCTCCTCGCTCTGCTCCTCCGTCAGAGCCGTTAGCTTCCTCTCGCTCTCCTCCAGCTCCTTGGCCAGCCTGGAGACGGAGAGGAGGAGAAGAGGAGTGAGAAGGAGAGTTCTCATGTTTCTGGGTATTAAAACTACAACGGCAGTACGACTGAAGCGTTCTCGGCCTTTACCTGTTCCTCTCCTCCTCGGCTCGGCTCTTCTCTGAGGTCATTTCCTGTTTCTTGGCTAAGAAGTTCTTCCTGGTGGCCTTGGAGTTGTTCAGCTGAAGTTTAACTCGCAGAGACTCCAGTTTGTCCAGAAGAGCCTGAAAACACACAGTGACAGTCTGACGGTGGGATTCTCTTCTTCTATGGTGCCTCTTTAAACAGTGTGTATAGGAGTGTCAGGCTCACCTGGTGCTGCCGGGTCGCCTCCTCCTTCTTCTTCTGCACTTGTTGTTTGTGTTTCTCGTGAGCCACCTCCTCCTCGTCCTGCTTCTTCATCAGGCCGTCGTACTGCGCCGTGAGGCTGGAGCCGTACGCCAACATGGCCGCAACCTGAGTCTCCCAGTCCGCCTCCGTGTTGATGCCCGACTCTGACGTCGTGCTGTCCGTCTGCACAGCCTGCGCCTTCTGCAGAAGCTCTGGGACAGGAAACACAACCAGTAAACAGGAGGAAACAAAACCAGCAAACAAGAGGAGGATAAACCAGTAAACAAGAGAAGAAAAACCAGTAAACAAGAAGAAGAAAAACCAGTAAACAAGAAGAAGAAAAACCAGTAAACAAGAGGAAACAAAACCAGTAAACAAGAGGAAACAAAACCAGTGACAAGAGGAAACAAAACCAGTAAACAAGAGGAAGGAAAACCAGTAAACAAGAGGAGGAAAACCAGTAAACAAGAAGAAGAAAAACCAGTAAACAAGAGGAGGAAAACCAGTAAACAAGAAGAAGAAAAACCAGTAAACAAGAGGAAACAAAACCAGTGACAAGAGGAAACAAAACCAGTAAACAAGAGGAGGAAAACCAGTAAAGAAGAGGAAACACAACCAGTAAAGAAGAGGAAACAAAACCAGTAAACAAGAGGAGGAAAACCAGTAAAGAAGAGGAAACACAACCAGTAAAGAAGAGGAAACAAAACCAGTAAAGAAGAGGAAACACAACCAGTAAACAAGAGGAAACAAAACCAGTAAACAAGAGGAGGATAAACCAGTAAAGAAGAGGACAAAATGAGACGGACGACTCCTGATATAGTCCGTAAACGAAGAGGGAACATCTGGTGACTAAATATGAAAACATTACAATGATTTGAAGACTCTGGCTGGATTCCTCTCCACCAGGAACAGCCGCTGAGGCTCATGGGTATTGTAGTATTTAGAGGCTTCATCCTCATGTGGTGGTGTTTACCGTGTTCACGAGAAGAGTCCATATGAACGCCCCCTTCTTGTTACCCACTTGCTAGCTTGCTAAATCGTTAGCCTCTGTGGCTTCTAGACGCCGTCAGTAACGTTAACATTGCCGTTGCTTAGCAGCAGTGATCTTCACGACTTAACCACTTCAACGCCAAGAATATCGTGTACACCACTTCCCGTGTTGTAAACACGAGCTCACCAGTTTCATTTGAAGGAACCAAGAGACGGAACATAAAGATGGACGACATCACAGCTCCCTAAAGTGAAGCCAAAACATCTGGATCGCCCCCTGGTGGCTGGCTGCGATACAGGTCATAAAGCCCTCCATGTTAGCGGATGGGACATCGGCCAAAGTACACGTCAAATCATTTTTTTCCAAAGATGGTTTCTGTCATTTTAGGTAGTTCTCATCACGCTACATGTTTCTGATAGGTTTGGTTTTAGTTTAGAGATGTCATGATCAAAAACTCACGACGGCGTCTCCCGCATCCGGATATTTTGGCTTCACTTCCGTACAGTGTGGTCAGTCCATCTTTATATACAGTCTATGCCTGCATCACGTAGTGGCCGGCGTGATCACTGGTGTTAATCTGTCTCACAGTTTCCACATGAAAGTCCTTTAAAAGACTTTGAGTTATTTTAGTCTTCTTCATCCTCTCTCTGAAGAGTTTGAGTTTCTATCTCTCACGCCATCAGACGGTGAAACGCTCTGTATGAGTCAGGTCTGGATGTTTTTTAACCGCTGATGAGCGGGGGGGATTACGTCACTTAAGGTACATTTCTGTATTTGAGCTTGCACGGTGGATTTCAACATGTTTTTTATGTATTTCTTATGTTTTAAGTCCGTCTGTGAGACCAGTTTCCCCTCCGTCTCTATGACAGAGACGTTAAAGATGAAGCTGAAAGTGATGTTATATTATTATTATTTAATTCTTGCAGCTGGTTAAAGTGGAGCTTTATAATGCTGTTATGTAAGTACTATATGTTCTTCAGTTATGATCAGTATCTTTCACCCTGGTGACTCTTCAACCACAGCAGGAGCATCTGATGAGTATCTGACTGACTTCCTGTTCGTTCTAACGTTCTTCTCAGGACAATTTGTGTCTCTGATATTTATCTTTAATAACAAGAATGATGTAACTTAAAGTTAGATATCAGAGGTGGAAAGAACATTTACTCAAGTTCTGTACTCAAGTACACATTACAGGTACATTTACTGCTCCTTTATTCTACTCTACTACATTTATCTGACAACATTAGTTACTTTGCATGGTCGAATTAATAATACAGAATATAATTAAATATATTATGATGTAATAATATACGTTATTGATCCGTGTTACCAGCTACAATATTATATTATTATATTTATACTCCGGTACAATTACATTTCGCAGGCTTCCCTCGTTGTAGTTAACATTAAAACAAATCTTTGTTTCTTATAATTTGTAATAATTATAGTCTGTGGTTGCGGTCTTTAAAGTGATGAACACGTGAATTAAAATCCAGTAATATAATATAATATAATATAATATAATATAATAATATATAATATATATGATTCTGAAATGGGCCAGTCTGCATAAAGACTGCTTTTACTTTGGGTACTTTTAGTATATTTTGATGTTAATCATGATGCTTTTGTACTTTTACCACAGTAAACATTGGACTGCAGGACTTTTACTTGTAGTGGAGTATTTTCAGTGTCGTATTAGTACTTTAACTTCAGTAGATGATCAGTAAACAAGACGAGGAAAAAAGTAAATAAAAGGGTAAAAAAGAGTAAATAAGAGGAGGAAAAATAGATAAATTACTCATAAAATAGTCAGTAAACAAGAAGAGAAAATCTAGTGATCAAGAGGACACAAATGAGTGAAGTTTTGTATTTTCACAGTGTAGTTTTACTACTTTAACTTGAGTAAATGATGTGAATACTTCCTTTATAATCACTGTTATAACACTGTTATAATCACTGTTATAATCACTGTTATAAACACTGTTATAATCACTGTTATAATCACAGTTATAATCACTGTTATAAACACTGTTATAATCACTGTTATAATCACAGTTATAATCACTGTTATAAACACTTATAATCACTGTTATAACACTGTTATAATAACTGTTATAATCACTGTTATAATCACTGTTATAATCACTGTTATAACACTGTTATAATCACTGTTATAATCACTGTTGTAATCACTGTTATAATAACTGTTATAACACTGTTATAATAACTGTTATAACACTGTTATAATCACTGTTATAATCACTGTTATAATCACTGTTATAATCACTGTTATAATAACTGTTATAACACTGTTATAATCACTGTTATAATCACAGTTATAATCACTGTTATAAACACTGTTATAATCACTGTTATAACACTGTTATAATCACTGTTATAATAACTGTTATAACACTGTTATAATCACTGTTATAATCACTGTTATAATCACAGTTATAATCACTGTTATAAACACTGTTATAATCACTGTTATAACACTGTTATAATCACTGTTATAATAACTGTTATAACACTGTTATAATAACTGTTATAATCACTGTTATAATCACTGTTATAATCACTGTTATAATAACTGTTATAATCACTGTTATAATAACTGTTATAACACTGTTATAACACTGTTATAATCACTGTTATATCACTGTTATAATCACTGTTATAATAACTGTTATAATCACTGTTATAATAACTGTTATAATCACTGTTATAATAACTGTTATAATAACTGTTATAATAACTGTTATAATCACTGTTATAACACTGTTATAATCAGTGTTATAATCACTGTTATAATCAGTGTTATAATAACTGTTATAATCACTGTTATAATCACTGTTATAACACTGTTATAATCACTGTTATAATAACTGTTATAATAACTGTTATAATCACTGTTATAACACTGTTATAATAACTGTTATAACACTGTTATAATAACTGTTATAATCACTGTTATAATCAGTATTATAATAACTGTTATAATCACTGTTATAATCAGTATTATAATCACTGTTATAACACTGTTATAATCACTGTTATAACACTGTTATAATCAGTGTTATAATCACTGTTATAATAACTGTTATAATCACTGTTATAATCACTGTTATAATAACTGTTATAATCACTGTTATAATAACTGTTATAACACTGTTATAATAACTGTTATAATAACTGTTATAATAACTGTTATAATCACTGTTATAACACTGTTATAATCAGTGTTATAATCACTGTTATAATAACTGTTATAATCACTGTTATAATCACTGTTATAATAACTGTTATAATCACTGTTATAATAACTGTTATAATAACTGTTATAATCACTGTTATAATCACTGTTATAATAACTGTTATAATCACTGTTATAACACTGTTATAATCAGTATTATAATAACTGTTATAATAACTGTTATAATCACTGTTATAATCAGTATTATAATAACTGTTATAATCACTGTTATAATCAGTATTATAATCACTGTTATAACACTGTTATAATCACTGTTATAACACTGTTATAATCAGTGTTATAATCACTGTTATAATAACTGTTATAATCACTGTTATAATCACTGTTATAATAACTGTTATAATCACTGTTATAATAACTGTTATAATCACTGTTATAATAACTGTTATAATAACTGTTATAATAACTGTTATAATCACTGTTATAACACTGTTATAATCAGTGTTATAATCACTGTTATAATAACTGTTATAATCACTGTTATAATCACTGTTATAATAACTGTTATAATAACTGTTATAATCACTGTTATAATAACTGTTATAATAACTGTTATAATCACTGTTATAATCACTGTTATAATCACTGTTATAATAACTGTTATAACACTGTTATAATAACTGTTATAATAACTGTTATAATAACTGTTATAATCACTGTTATAATCACTGTTATAACACTGTTATAATCAGTGTTATAATCACTGTTATAATAACTGTTATAATCACTGTTATAATCACTGTTATAATAACTGTTATAATAACTGTTATAATCACTGTTATAATCACTGTTATAATAACTGTTATAACACTGTTATAATCAGTATTATAATAACTGTTATAATAACTGTTATAATCACTGTTATAATCACTGTTATAATCAGTATTATAATCACTGTTATAACACTGTTATAATCACTGTTATAACACTGTTATAATCAGTGTTATAATCACTGTTATAACTAACGGTTATAATCACTGTTATAATCACTGTTATAATAACTGTTATAATCACTGTTATAATAACTGTTATAACACTGTTATAATAACTGTTATAATACTGTTATAATCACTGTTATAATCACTGTTATAACACTGTTATAATCAGTTTATAATCACTGTTATAATAAACTGTTATAATCACTGTTATACATCACTGTATAATAACTGTATAATCACTGTTATAATACCTGTTATAATCACTGTTATAATCACTGTTATATCACTGTTATAATACTGTTATAATCACTGTTATAATAACGTTTAGAATAACTGTTTAATCACTGTTATAATCACTGTTATAATAACTGTTATAATCACTGTTATAATAACTGTTATAATCACTGTTATAATCACTGTTATAATCACTGTTATAATAACTGTTATAATCACTGTTATAATAACTGTTATAATCACTGTTATAATCACTGTTATAATCACTGTTATAATAACTGTTATAATCACTGTTATAACACTGTTATAATAACTGTTATAATCACTGTTATAATAACTGTTATAATCACTGTTATAATCACTGTTATAATCACTGTTATAATAACTGTTATAATCACTGTTATAACACTGTTATAATAACTGTTATAATCACTGTTATAATAACTGTTATAATCACTGTTATAATCACTGTTATAATAACTGTTATAATCACTGTTATAACACTGTTATAATAACTGTTATAATCACTGTTATAATCACTGTTATAATAACTGTTATAATCACTGTTATAATCACTGTTATAACACTGTTATAATAACTGTTATAATAACTGTTATAATCACTGTTATAACACTGTTATAATCACTGTTATAATAACTGTTATAATCACTGTTATAATCACTGTTATAATAACTGTTATAATCACTGTTATAATAACTGTTATAATCACTGTTATAATCACTGTTATAATAACTGTTATAATAACTGTTATAATCACTGTTATAATAACTGTTATAATCACTGTTATAATAACTGTTATAATCACTGTTATAATCACTGTTATAATAACTGTTATAATCACTGTTATAATCACTGTTATAATCACTGTTATAATCACTGTTATAATAACTGTTATAATAACTGTTATAATCACTGTTATAATCACTGTTATAATAACTGTTATAATCACTGTTATAACACTGTTATAATAACTGTTATAATCACTGTTATAATAACTGTTATAATCACTGTTATAATCACTGTTATAATCACTGTTATAATAACTGTTATAATCACTGTTATAACACTGTTATAATAACTGTTATAATCACTGTTATAATAACTGTTATAATCACTGTTATAATCACTGTTATAATAACTGTTATAATCACTGTTATAATCACTGTTATAATCACTGTTATAATAACTGTTATAATCACTGTTATAACACTGTTATAATAACTGTTATAATCACTGTTATAATAACTGTTATAATCACTGTTATAATCACTGTTATAATCACTGTTATAACACTGTTATAATAATTGTTATAATCACTGTTATAATAACTGTTATAATCACTGTTATAATAACTGTTATGCTGTGTTACCTTCCACTGTCATTCTAGCTAACGACAGCTCCAGATCCCGGTCCTGGTCCTCCAGGTCCTCGTCCTCCAGGTCCTGGTCCTCCAGGTCCTCGTCCTCCAGGTCCTCTAGGTCGTCCTCCCCGGTGTCCAGGTCCAGGTCCAGGTCGTGGTTCCGGGTCAGATGTGGGTCTGGTTCTGAGGTGAGGCTCGCTGTCTCCCCGCTCGCAGCCATGCTGACATGATGACATGAAACTACAAGTTACAGTTATCTCCTCAGAGCTGAGATATAGAAACTACATAAACAGTTAACTCTCAGGAGACTCTCAGCACATTAAACGCTCTTTAATAGAACATGTTTACCGGTTTTATCTGTAGTTTGTCTCCAGTTTAACGTTGTTTCCTCCTCCGGTAGAGAGAGCTGCTGACTGACTACACGGAAGTGAAGCGGTGCGTCGCTCAATATGATCCGGAGGAAACACCACACAAAGATCGTCTATGAGACCTTTTTTTTTTCTTTGAAAAACTTTATTGAACAGGCAATATGTCAACAGACAAAACAAAACCACACCAGTGGTGGAGAAAAAAGAGTAAATAAAAGGGGGGAAATACAGCAAACAAGAGGAGGAAAAAAAATATAAATAAGGGAAAAAATCAGTAAATAAGAGGAGGAAAAAAATAATAAATAAGAGGGGAAAAAGATGAAAAAAAATTTAAACTACTTTTTTTTTTCTTTGAAAAACGTTATTGAACAGGCGAAATGTCAACAGACAAAACCACACCAGTGGTGGAGGAAGTATTCTGATCATTTACTGCAGTAAAAGTACTAATACCACACTGTGAAAATACTCTGTTACAAGTAGAACATGTTACTTCTACTAGGTAAAGGTATGTAGCTTAAGTATAATCAGGAAAATGTAGGTTAGATAGATTGATAGATGTACTTTATCTCTCTATCTAATCTACATTTATTCAAAGTATGAAAGTAAAAGTGCTCAATGCAAAAAAATAAAGTTAATAAATAAAGTTCCATCTTATCTTAAAGGTCCCATATCGTGCTCATTTTCAGGTTCATACTTGTATTTTGTGTTTCTATTAGAACATGTTTACATGCTGTAATGTTCTAAAACCCTTTATTTTCCTCATACTGTCAGCCTGAATATGCCTGTATTCACCCTCTGTCTGAAACGCTCCGTTTTAGCGCATTTTGACGGAATTGCAACGGAGTTGCGTTGCCAGGCAACAGCTTGGGTCCATGTGTATTTCCTGTCAGCTGATGTTATTTACATACACTGCAACCAGGAATAAACTGGGACACATTTAGTATGTTTTTGTTTAAAATTGTGTAAAGGATCTAAATATTGTATATTCGTGACATCACAAATGGGCAGAATTCCTGACAACTTGTTTCAAATGCAGAGTTTCTGTATACGGGCTGTGTGTATTTCCCTGTGGATTGAGTGTTTTGATACTTTCACAGTATTTATATAGGACTAAAGCCTGCTTTATAATAAAAAAACATGAACATCTCACTTTTTTATAATATGGGACCTCTAAAGGGACTGTTTGTAACTTTTTAGGCGTATAAATCTACTGGGTCGGGATCCCATGCGCGCTCGCGTGTGGCCGGAGCCTCTCCTCCTCTGCCTGCTTGCCTTCACTCAGACAGCACGCGTTCTCGCTGTCTCTCTCCACCTCTCACGTGCATGCTGCTCACTCCACACTGCAGAAGAGTTAGTTTAGCTCTGAGAATATCTAGTGAATGTTCAGTGGACGTTTGTGCAGAAATAACTGCTGCAGCTCCTCCAGACCAACAGAGGTTTCCCGTGTCTTGTGAAGTGACGGGGCTCCGCAGAGAGAAACGTTATCGTCTCCCTCGTCTCCGACCGAAACTCCGGCGTCTCCCCCGTTCCCTCCGGCCGCGGTCTGGAGGCTGAGGCAGGAAAAGCCAACACTAGGATCATCACTGATTCATGGAGAGACCTTGGTCTGGTCAGCTAACATTACTGCCAAGCAGCTGAAATATAGAGTGATATTGTGCTTTTAGCTGACGTGTGTCTCCTCACTGTGTTGAGCGATGCTCCTTCATGTCTATGTAGAGCGAGCACAAGCGCCAGCAACAGGACGCTGACTTTAGTTGACTTAACGGACACAGGTGAAGCTGTTAACAAGACATTTCTGAAAGTTACAAATAGTCCCTTTAATTATTCTTTTAATTTTTTTATTTGGTGTTTGACCTATTTATTTATTGAATGTAATTTTATTAAATTATTGAATTAATTAAATCAACTCAATTATTATTCTGTATTCTGTAAAGATGGCAAAATGTTGTGGTCTGAAAGGTTGAAGAAAGGCAGAAAACAATTCTGAAAATGTCCAAAAAATGTCTGAAAAAAAAGTCCAAAAAGGCGAAAGAAAGTCTGGAAAAGTCAATAAAATGTCTAAAAAAGTTTTTTTTTTAACGTTTTTATCTATTCTTTGTTATACTGCTTATTTGCACCAACAAAACCAAAGCAAATTCCTAGTGTACACCTCTTACACCTGGCAATAAACACGATTCTGATTTTGAACTTGAATGTGAAGTTCCCCTCAGGTCAGACTAGAGGTGCGAGGAAACAGCGTCAGAGTGAGACCTCCTGTCTGTTTCCGCTCCTCTCTGCTCCCATCAGGTCTGCTGTGAGTCACATGACAGAGAGCTGGAGAACCTCCTGACTCTCTCCTCCTCTTCCTCCTCCTCCTCCTCCTCCTCCTCTCCGTCACTCCTCTGTTTCCTCTCTGTCTGTTAGCTTTAGCCTGCAGGAGCAGCGGACACCATGGCGACCACAGCGGACTCTCCAGCGGAGCAGTCCGACTTCCAGGAGCTGCAGGACGGGGAGGACCTGTTCATGGAGCCGGCCGTCTCTCTGGAGGTGAGCAGGAGGAGCAGGGGGAGCAGGAGGAGGATGAGGAGGTGATGAAGGCAGGCCGATGAGGAGCTGAGGCAGTGCAGGGCGTGATGCATCCATCTGACAACAGAGGAGAAGTGATCAGGCAGGCTGGGAGGCTGCAGAGCCTTAAATCAGCTGTTTTCTGAATGAAGTCTGGTGTGTTTTATTCTGTCATCATGCAGACAGTGAAAGGCAGCAGGAGGAACCAGCAGTGGCCTTCACACACACAGTTACTGTTACAGCAGCTGAGGAGGGTCAGATCTGCGCGCAGAAAAACGCAGGATAGGTGTGTTTGCTTGCAGGTCAGGTGACTGTCACACAGGTGCAGGTGATGCGTTCAGGGCGGGCTGGAAAAACAGGAAAGAGTGCAGTTCAGCAGATTGAAGTTTCTTCTTTGTTGTGTTTTTGTATAGCATATTTAATTAAAGCACTGGTTGTGTTTTTGTATAGCATATTTAATTAATTAAAGACACTAGTTGTGTTTTTGAAGTGTAATTGATCTTAAATCTTATTTTCAGGGTGGAAGCTGCAGAAGTTAAAAGTTAAAACACTCAAAACAACAAAAGGTGACCAAATATCAACAGCAGCTTTTGGTAAAAAGCAATATTTAGTTATTTACTAATAAAACAACTAAAAGTTCTCAATGCAGAAAAATGTATAATAATTTAATTATTCTTTTAATTTTTTATTTGGTGTTGAACCTATTTATTTGTTGAATTAAATTATTGAATTCATTTATTTAAAAAAATAATTAAATTAAGTAAATTATTATTCTGTAAATTATTTTAAAACTAATGTAAACATGGCCAGATTGTGTGGTCTGAAAAATGTCTGAAAAAGGTTGAAGAAAGGCAGAAAAAAGTCCCAAAGGAAAAAAAGTCTTAAAAATGTCCAAAAAGGTGGAAAACAGGCAGAAAAATTTGATCAAAATACAAGATAGTGTATGAAATTGAACACGACAGGCTTCACAAAGGTAGTTTTTGTTTGCAGGGTTGTTGTACTGGGTTGGATTTAGATTAATATTGTGGTTATATAATACTCTGGTTGGGGAGAGAATTGGGGGGTATTTTTAATTGGGTGATGAAAACTGTTTGTTTTATTGACTTTATTTTGAGAATAGTTTGAGAACCACTTGTACTCTAAAAACTAAAGCTGTTTAATTTATGAAATGATCACAGTGAAACACATTTTATTTTGCTGCTGTGTTCCAGACGTTTGTTTCAGAACACGGACAGAAAACCTCAGGGATGAGGAAGAAAACTTTATTGGTCAATCATGTTGTCACAAGTTACCAATAATTCTCACTATATTTCCACACAGTGCAGAGAACAAACTTACAGGAGATGCAAACATACAGCTGAACAAATAGAAACTTAAACATGCAGCTGAACAACAAACAGTATAAACGTCACACTGTTACTATGTGCATGTGATGCAAGAGTGCACGGCAGAGTAAATGTCTCATTATTAATATATGCAGATGACAACTGGTATATTTTGTTCCGTAAATTACTGATAGGAGGTACTGTGTGTGCCGACAAGCTCCATAATCCAGATGTTTAGGTGGAATTAAAGGAGCGATACCGAGTCTTTTAGTTTGACTGTCATTTTTTTTAACTTTGGTTAAATATTGGATTCATTTAAAATTTAAAAAACTGCACAAGCTGGAAATAATTTAGCTCTCACTTTGACTTTTATGTGGAAATAAATCACTCATACGTCTGTACGTCCGTCCTATTCCTGTGAACGTGATATCTCAGGAAAGTCTCCAGCTAATTTTTTTAAATTTGGCACAAACGTCGTCTTTGGACTGAAGAATGAGCTGATTAGATTCTGGTGGTGGAAGGTCGCCGTGACCTCACGTCCGTCTCGTTCTCGTGATATCTCAGGAACGCTTTGAGCTCATTTCTACAAATTTGGCAACAAACGTCGTCTTTGGACTGAAGGATGACCGGAGTTGAATTAGAGTTGGTCAAAGGTCACTGTGACCTCACAAAACTCAGACATAACTCAATACGGTCTGAAGTCGTTTGCACAGTTTCTTCTTTAAATCACAGCTCTGAACTTGGCTGTCACAGGAAGTGTTGTTGGTTTAGATCTTTAACATGTTTCTCAACCTTTTTACGTTTTAATGACCCCTGAGTTTGTTCACATGATGTCACAAACACCCATCTGATAAGATTGTGGTTGTCACTCTTCTGACTTTATTTCTCACGTTGGGCTCATTTTTATAGTGAATTAAATGGTAGAAATAAACTATTCACCATTTTTCTGGGACCCCCTGGAACTCCCTGAAGGACCCCCTGGAGGTCCCCGGACTCCTGGTTGAAGACCACTAGTTTAGAGACAAACAAACTATTATTAATGTCTTCCAGCAGCATTAGAGCCAGATGTTTATGTCCCGCCCTAGAAGAGTAATGGAACGTTTTGTGCAGGATGCATCATTTCCATCGTAACGCTTCCCATTCATTGAAGCGGTGCAATGCATTCTGGTAGTGTGGCGGCGCGAGTCGAGAGACGGACCGTCACGTCGCCCGCTCCTCAATTGCATAAAGTTGAGGTCTAAGCTACTTTATGCAAATCAGGGTTTCTGGAAACTCCCGAAAAACTTAAAAAACTAACCGTTGTCGATCTGAAATAAAGACCGCTGCGTGGATTATCTCTCACATTAAATGTTTTCAGAAACACATTTCGTGAACTATTTTACGAGAAAAATAAGTTTCTAAACGAGTCGCCATGTTGGTTCCGGTTTGAAAGCGTTCCTCCAATCAGGTTTCTCGTGGCGGCCCGTCAAGTGTCCCCTCGCGTGCAAAAACGACCCCTGAGGACACGAACCATAACCCCTGTTATTAGGAATTAGCAGGTACAGAAAAATGAATGAATGAATGAATGGATGAATGAGTGAATGGATGTACTGTTCGGTTGAGAACAAGTTCACCAAGTTTACAAGAGGAAATATGTTGGCACCTAAAACCAGAACTAAACACACGGCTGATCCGACTAGTGGTGGACAGGAAGGAGTGTTTGGGGGTGAACTGACCCTTTAAGAGAGGAAGAGGAGTGAGACCTCTGTCTGTGAATAATATCTCAGATTAAAACAGTTTCTTCTTCTTCAGCTGTGTCATAACTTCAGTTTAGAGAAACACACACACACACACACACACACACACACACACACACAGAGAGAGGGCTGTTATTCTGTTTTAGTTGAGTCAGCACTCTGGATTTCATTCCTGGTGATGATTCTCTTCCTTGAGTGTCACAACATCCTAAGTGTGTGTGTGTGTGTGTGTGTGTGTGTGTGTGTGTGTGTGTGTGTGTTTCACGAGCAATAAAGGATATGAAGGATGTTAAACAGTGAGGACTCTTAAAGGTGGACCGGGGTTAAGTGGAGTGTTTAATAACCTTTAACTCCTCCTGTTTCCTCCTGTAGTGTCTGCAGGAGTCTCTTCTTCTTCTTCTTCTTCTTCACTCAGTGACCAGTTTATTAGGTACACCTCCTAGCTGTCGTGGATGTGGCCTCAGGCTTACACACTAACATGCTTTCCTTTTAAAACAAAAGTGATTCAACTTGTCGTGTCAGTTTGTGCTGCTGTTGATTATTTATTGTTTTATACTGCGAGGTGTTTCCATTATTTAGTCCACCATAACTGATCTAAATGAGTGACTTTGTGATTTTAATGGTCACCAGGTCGCCCCCCCCCCCTCCGACTACAGTTGTGGTGTTTTCTTGGAGTCAGCATCATTCAGCTCTGACATGAGTTTCCTCTGTCGTGTCCTCGTGTAGTTTCCTCTGTCGTGTCCTCGTCTTCCCTTTCACACAGATTTCCTGCTCAGCCTGTAGCCGTGCTAGCAGCTAACAGATATCTAACAGTGTTTTATACATTATTGTTTCCTTATTTCATCTTCTTCTGTTTGTTTTAATTCGTTGCTGTTAGAAGTTGTTAATCGTGGATTCCTCAGCTGGACTCTGGTCTGAGCGGTCGGTTCAGCTGCTGGTTAGATGTCTCTGGTCTGAGCGGTCGGTTCAGCTGCTGGTTAGATGTCTCTGGTCTGAGCGGTCGGTTCAGCTGCTGGTTAGATGTCTCTGGTCTGAGCGGTCGGTTCAGCTGCTGGTTAGATGTCTCTGGTCTGAGCGGTCGGTTCAGCTGCTGGTTAGATGTCTCTGGTCTGAGCGGTCGGTTCAGCTGCTGGTTAGATGTCTCTGGTCTGAGCGGTCGGTTCAGCTGCTGGTTAGATGTCTCTGGTCTGAGCGGTCGGTTCAGCTGCTGGTTAGACGTCTTTGGTTGTTGCAGCTTTTCCAGTTTAATAAGATGTGATTCAGACTCTCATCTGTTGAATCCAGATCAGATTTAAAGCTTCACAGTTTTCCAGCTTCATGTGTTCATGTTGGTTTCTAGAGTGTGTTTCCTCTGACCTCTCTGTGTGTGTTTGCTGAGTAAGGAGGGAGGAAGCTCCTCTTTATCATCACTCATTTCCTCTCCTCCTTTCTATCCGCTCAGCTAAAATCTCTCCGTCTTCCTCTTCTCTTCCTCTTCGTCTCCAGCTGTGCCGGGTCTCTGGGTTTGTTCAGGTGTGTTTCTGAAGCAGCAGGTGAAGCTTTTAGCTGACCAGAGAAACTTCCTCCAGCTGCTGCTGCCGGCTCATTAAACCCCAGAAACAGATGTGGTCGTATGTTTCAGATCACGTAGCTGCCACCAATTATATTATTATAAATTATTACTTCAATTTCTAATTTATTAACTGAATTATTATTATTTTTTTTTCACTTTTAACCGAAACTGGACTCAACAACTAGCCTTCAATTACAGAGTGAAGCTGCAGAAACAAACTGGACTAATATACAACATGTAATAGGGTTGCCCCGTCTTGTTTCCGAGCACCAGAGTCCCTTTAGAAAACATCTCATTTTACCAGGGCTACCACCTCTGAGTCTACTAGTTGACCGATGACTTGTTTTGGTCGTAGTCCATTAAGATTTCTTTAGTTGATTAGTTGATTTTGATGTTTGTTTTCATGCTGAATGACTTCTTTCCAAGAAACGTCTGAGCACATCTCTGGTAGAAACCAGATTTAAAGTGATGCTTTTGTGTGATTCTTTGTGGAGAAAACTGGAGTTTTACAAATCTATGGATTCATTTCTTTGGTCGAGGACAGCGCTAATCACAAATAAAAGATTATTTGGGAGAAAATGTAAATGTTTGTTTGCTTCCAGAATCCTTGTTTAGGTTTCCAGGTGTTTTCAGTACATCTGCTGTAACGAGCTTCAGTGACTCATCTCACATGTTTACAGTCAGTTTATTAGAGCGTTCATTGAAGTTGTGACTCGTAACAAACGTTCATAAAACTTTACGGCTCATAAAACGGTAGTTCTGGTGTGTGTTATAAAGTTGCGACACACGCTGAACATGTGATTCACTAACGGTCGACTGCTTCATGCAGATGTGCAACAGAAACGCAGAAACGTCTTGTTTGATTTCTAGTTGTTCTGCAGTGTTTGTGTTTGGAGCCTTGCTGAAGGGCACGTCAGCAGAAGTAGTTGCAGGAGATTGAATGTTGTATTTCAACATTTCCAGCCGTGTAGTCAAAAAGGTAGCGCTGCATTAAAACACGTAAGGAGCTGCACTGTGGATCCAAGAAGTCCAGTTTGAGGAGTTGATCCAGGAGTTTGAGGGTTCATCAGATTGTTTTATCTCCGTCTTCGTGATTGTCACGTAAACAGTAGAAAACCAAAGTGACCGACCAGGAATGTGAGCTTTCATATTATTTGATCGGCTGATGCAGAGCGTTGTATTGTCCAATAAAGTTGCATGGTGGTGTTGCAGTAAAAGTTGAACCTCGACCTGGTTGTGCAGCAGACACACTGGTCTCATTAAAATGAATGAGGAAAAGAACTGATGCTGGATTTCTGAGGCCGTTACCAACATCAATATTTGAGAGTTACAATAATAATAATAACAATAATATATCTGCTAAAAACAACATAAATCATAACATAAACAAACATTTTTGTTTAAAACTAGGGCTGTCAAAGTTAACGTGATAACGCGTTAACGCAAATGCATTTTAACGCCACTAATTTCTTTAACGCATTAACTCAACTTGTGATTTTTAGGTTGTAGCGGCTCAGTTTTAAAGCTAGAGTGAAGATACTTGTATCATCTGAAACTAGAAAACCTGATGAATCCATCAGTACCAACCATGTACCACCACGTATTCAACCATTCTTCATCGTTTGTAGGTTCCCGCTCTTTCCAGTGTCTAAGTACGACCCTCTTGACGGTGGTAATGGCGACTTTTAGCTTGGCGACATTAAGCTTTTGGCTCGTCTGTCTGTGCAAGACGTCCATTCATGCAAACATGATATCTCAGGAGCGCCTGGTGATGAACTGATTAGATTTTGGTGGTCAAAGGTCACCGTGACCTCACAAAACATGTTTTTGGCCATAACTCAAGAATTCCACCACTAAAAACATGTGATCAGTAAATTTCATGGAAATCTGGCCAGTAGTCTCTGAACAGCTGATCAGGGACCTGCACCTTCAATCACACAGACACAATCCTTCAGAAAAATGTCTGACAAAAAGGCCGAAACATGTTGGAAAAAAGGCCGAAGACAGGAAGAAGAAAAGTCCAACATATGTCCAAAAAAAGTCTGAAAAATGCAGAATAAAATTATTAAAATAGGCAGAAAAAAGTTTTAAATTTTTTTTCAAAAAAGTACGAAATATGTCAAAAAAATGCCGAAAATGTCTGAAAAAAGGCCGAAAACAATTCTGTAATATGTCTAAAAAAAGCCAGAAAAATTTCCAAAAAAGGACAAAATATGGATGAAAACAAAAGACCTAAAACTTTTCGAAATATGTCAGAAAAAAGTTTTAAAAAAAGCAGAAAAATATCTGTAAAATGTTGAAAAAAGTCCAAAGAAAGGAAGAAGAAAAGTCCAACATATTTCCAAAACAGGTCTGAAAAAACTCAGAAAAAAATGACAGAAAAATGTCCAAAAAAGTCTAAAAAAGATGCAGGATAAAATTCGGAAAATAGGCAGAAAAAAAGTTTAAAAAAAAAAAAGTTTAAAAAAAAGGCTGAAAATGCAGAAAACTGTCTGAAGAATGTCCAAGAAAAAAAATATTAAAAAAGTCTGAAAAATGTCTGAAAAGATTTTTTTTTTTTTTTAATAAAGTAAACAAAAAAGGATACAATTCCCAAAATAAGCTGATAAAAGTTCAACAAAAGGCCGAAAAAAAATCATAAATTTGTCTAAAAAGAGCCAGGAAAACGTTTGAAAAAAGGCAGAAAAGAAAGATGAAATATGTCCAAAAGAATAAAGACATAAGAAAAGTTCTTCTAACTGGTTTCATTTTGCTGCTGAAACAGTATTTTTATGTTTTATTATCTGGAATAGTTGTTGTGCTAACTCAGTATAACTGATTACTCTGAACTCCCTCTGATGCCGGTAACGTAGCGTTAGTCACTCATTACTGATCTGAGGTCTGTTTCCCTGGAAGGAGAAGAAGCGGCAGCGGCGGTGACTTGCTGTGATGTCACATGACGGGCTGCTGCTGATGGATCAGTTTTACCTTCAGTGTTGGTGGAGCAGCTGGTAGACAGGAAGCTCTGTGGTTCAGCAGGAAGGATGACACACGCTGATTCTTCTTCTTCTTCTTCTTCTGTGGAATATGTCGAGTCTGCACAGCTACAGGACAGATGTGGCCGCTGCTGTTTGCTGTGACGGTGAAATAATTCAGTTACTGTAGAACTCCCAGGAAGCCTGATGACAACGTGTGTGTTCAGCTGCTGTTGAATGTTAAAGTCTGTGGCTGGACATTTTTCTCAAGTACTGAACTTAAGCACAACTTTGACATGTATTTACTTGAGTATTTACATTTTATGCTACTTTATACTTTTACTCCACTACATTTACATCAGCGGGAAATATTGTACTTTCCACTCCGCTACATGTAACTGACACTACATTTAAAAAAATAAGAACTTCTACTTTTAATACTTTAACTACATTTTGGTGATAATACTTCTGTACTTTTACTTAAGTTACATTTTGAAACTTTTATTTGTAATGCAGTATTTTTAGACCACTTTTACTTTAGTAAAGAATCTAAGTACTTCCATATAGTAGCCTATAGAAGCAAAGAGATAAAACTCAGGGTTTTTTTGCTGCCATTTTGGACTGAAAACTCTTCTTATATTTATATTATTTTATTGTTGGACACAGGACATTTCACTAGAATATGACAATAGAATAGAAATAACTTTGTTTTACTTTTGTACGGCACTTTGCGTTGTTGCTTTCAGTCCAAAATGGCCGCTGGGCGCTGACGTTGCAATGGAACGAACAGTTGACTTTCACTTCCTAGCAGTGATATACGTTCTTTGGTGCTTCTTCCATCACTGGCCGTTGCCATGTTGAGAGCTGTTTGGAGGCAATAGAAATGCTCCCAATCTGACTTTTAGCACCTTTATGTAAATCCTTTTAAAGTAATTATTCTACTAATAATCCATGATACTGAATATCCCTTCTGTTTGTGTGTGCAGTCAGAACCAGCCAGTCTACCTGCTGAAGACATCAGCACCAACTCTAATGGACCCAAACAGGACTCACTGTTCGATGACGACCCAGAGGACCTGTTCGCAGGTACACTCACACATATTGTGTACATTTTTTTTTTTTTGCGCCTTATTGATGATCTTTGTTGTTTATATTTGTTTTCTTTTATACTTTATTCTGCAACTGTTGCACAATAATTTCCCTCTGGATAAATAAAGTTCTGTCTTATCTTATTTTATCTTCACTTATCTCTATTGTACTACTAGAATACTACCACATATGATTTAAAAGTAGTATAAAGCCTTTAGTGTCTCCAGAGGGAGAGGTAGTCTGATAAATGTCCTCAGTGATGTCACATGACTCGGCATCGTTTAAAGACTACAAGTTAGAAAATATAAGAATCTGGAGGTGTGGAGTTAGAGAGGAGTGAGACCTCTGAACTGTCAGCGGTCGAGTTGCATCGTGGGTAATGTAGGCACCAGGCTCGGACCAGGGAGATGAATGTGTGGAATGTAAAAACGACGATATCTCCGGTTCTGTTGCATCGATTTTGATTATTATTATTTGTAGATAAACACGGTCATGATGTAAAGATATTAACTAATATGAAAACAAGTATTGTGATCATCTTCATCACCCTCTCTGTCTCTCTGTGTGTCCCGTCCCGTCCCGTCCTAGAGGCCACAGAGGAGGTTTCGTTGGACAGTCCAGAGAGAGACGTCCTGCTGTCTGACGGCCCGTCGCCCGCCATCACCCCCATCACCCCTCCCACCTCCGTCATCACCCCTCGCATCGGCCTCACCCACGACGACATGTTCACACACTCCTCCTTCGACGAGGTGACGCCACACACACACACACACACACACACACACACACACACCACACACACACAGAGTTATCACTATGATGTTTCCCCTTTATCTCGGACGAGCCCCCAAACTGTTACGACCCTACTTAAGGCTAGGGGATGGGTCACGTTTCTGTGCGCTGATGAGCGTGCCACGAGCCAGAGGTAGTGACACTGTGGGAGCATCAGTATCACTATAATATAATACTGTAATAATTATATTATATATTTTATTATATAAATATTTATCTTATATTATATAATAATATATACCCTACAGTTTATCACTATAATATGATCCCATTATTATGCTGCTTTTACTGAGCGGTGCTGTGAAGTGTTGGTTATTTTAGTGTTGGTTATTCTCCATATACAGGCAGTGAACTTTTTCTATTTTTTCATTAAAAACTCTCAAAACAACGACATTTTCTCAGCGAGAATGGAAAATCAAAAGACAGACAATTCCCATGAATCACTTGTGGTGGCTCAGGAGGGACAGCGGTTATATTCACACCTGAAGTTTACATTTTTTAGGTCTAAAAAAAGTAGAATTTTTGTTTTGTAAACTTTTTTAGGGCTGCAACTAACAATTATTTTTATTGTTGATTAATCGATTTGTTTTTTTGGTCTATAAAATGGTGAAAAATGTCAGCGTTTCCCAGACCCAAGATGACGTCCTCAAATGTCTCAAAGATATTCAGTTTACTGTCGTAGAGGAGGAATGAAACCAGAAAATATTCACATTTAAGAAGCTTTTCTTAAAAAATGACTCAAACCGATTAATAGATTATCAAAATAGTTGGCTATTAAATTCATAGTTGACAACTAGAGCTGTCAAAGTTAACTCGATAATAACGCGTTAACACCAATTCATTTTAACGCCACTAATTTCTTTAACACAACTTTTGATTTTTAGGTTGTAGCGGCTCAGGTTTAAAGCTAGAGTGAAGATATCATATGAAACTAGAAAACCTGATGAATCCATCGGTACCAACCATGTCGTACTAGCATGTAGTGAAGGAGGTTAAATAACGCTCCAAACTTGCACTAAATTTTGGCGAGGAAAAACTGTCATGGACATTTTCAAAGGGGTCCCTTGACCTCTGACCTCCAGATATGTGAATGAAAATGTGTTGTTAATTGATTTCCAATAATAACTATATACATACATTTGCATAAAGCAGCATATTTGTCCACTCCCATGTTGATTAGAGTGTTAAATACTTGACTAATCTCCCTTTAAGGTACATTTTGAACATAGGGTGACCAGGTGTCCCACTTTACGAGGGACTGCACAGCATTTCTATCCCTTGTCCCACGTCCCACATATTGAGACGATGTCCCACATTTTCATTGCCTCTAGTCTTCAAAAGTCAAACCGCTGCAGGACAGACGCTTTTTTTAATCGGACTTTTATCCAATGGCTGTGAAGAAAGCAGGGAAGGCTGTCATCACGGGGCTGTGCGGAAAATGTGTGATTAATTTGCGATTAAATATTTTAATTGATTGACAGCCGTAGTAGAAACCTAAAATACAAGTATGAACCTGAGAATGAGAATGGTACGTCCCCTTTAAAGTTCAAAAGTTGGGTTTATTTTTGCCAAAAAAGGTTCAACAAAACAAATAACAACAACTGAATTAACGGAGTTACAGGGCTCCTAAAGGAGGACAACAAAACAAGATGTTAACACAACTAACAGAACTAACAGGATGAGGCCTGAGGGAAACAGACATACTGGTTGATCAACCCAATAAACACACACTGGGGAGGGTCTCTATATAAAGCCCAGTCCCACCCTCAGCTCCATTCATCATCATGTCAGACCAGGAGGGAGAGATCAGCAGCCAGGTAACTCAAAGAGAAATGAATGAATATAACTATCATTTAGATCAACTAGCAATATGACAAACCAGTGTAAACACTCTTCATCTAGAAAACAGTGTGTTATCAAAGAAAGAAACCTTAAAGGGGAACTTTGGTAATTTTTCAACCTGACTAATAGCGACAACAATTTCTGAAAGTGGTCCAGTATTGAGGGAAAACGCTGCAGACTGGCGAATAAGTAGAATATGGAGCTATTGGGGCAAGCTGGCAGCGTCATTTACGTCCACTAAAAGTTCTTGTTTTTGCCATGAGAGGCTCTGATTGTTATTATAAGTGTCTGACAACATTATGGAAAGAGTCTCGCTCAAGAAGTCTCGTGGGAACATGAGAAAACAGGGCTGAAAAATATCAAAGTTACTCTTTAAACCTTCAGTTTTGAAGCTATAGCGACTCTTTACTCAAGTGTTTTTATTCCTGTTTTGTGCAGATTGAAGAGGAGGAGGGCGGCGATTCATTCGACATGCACATATCGGTGTCTGACCCGGAGAAAGTTGGTGAGTATACACACTGATTTCCACATCCCTGTAGTCCTGGAATAACCTGGAATATCCTGGAATATCCTGGAATATCCTGGAATATGATGGAGCAATGAGAGGAAAGACATTTTCAGCGAATATTAGAAGATTAGTTTCTTAATGATTTTCCTCATTTATACTACATTTCCCATCAGCCCCTCCTCCTCTTCCTCTTGTCCTTCCTCCTTGAAGATATTGAACATGTTGGAGGTGATGTTTCAGTAAAATGCAGCGTCGACACCGACAGGAGGCTGCAGTCTGCTCAGTCACGCTGTCATCATCATACTTCCACGTTATTATGCAATAATGGTTTATTAATGCAACGACACTGCAGCCCTGCTAGCGCCCCCTGCAGGCTGTAATGGGTCACTACAGGACATGTGGAGTAATATTAACCATTAATTTGTGAGCTGACTGTGCAGGACTTTATTCGGTAACACTTCATGTTACAGGTCCGCAGATTTCATGGTAATTAGGTGATAATTAGCAGGTAACCTATTTGAAATTTCGTTGGAATTACTGCCAAATTACCCCGATATTTACCATATAAATGACTTTGTTTGGCTTGTCTTTTATTATTATTATTTTATATCTATTATAAATATTATTTAATAATTATATTCCACTATTTCCCAATAGCTGATCATTTATTTAAAGGTATTGTTTTTAACTGAATCATTGTGGGTCGGTGTCTCATGGTCTCGCGTCTGTCTCCGCTGTTCAGACTCAGACTCCAACACAAACTCCAGTGAAGCACCAAAACCTCTTGGTTGTATCTAGTGAAGCTGTTAAACAGTGTTGGCCGCGGTCGGAGGACGCGGGGGAGACCGTAGCTTTGGTCTCCAGGACCAGAGTCTCTGCTCCTCTGCTCCTCTGCTCCTCTGCTCCTCTGCTCCTCTGCCTGCCTTCACTCACACACCACGCTCCTTCTCTCTCTCTCTCTCCACCTCTCACGTGCATGCTGCTCACTCCACACTGCAGAAGAGTTAGTTTAGCTCTGAGAATATCTAGTGAATGTTCAGTGGACGTTTGTGCAGAAATAACTGCTGCAGCTCCTCCAGACCAACAGAGGTTTCCCGTGTCTTGTGAAGTGACGGGGCTCCGCAGAGAGAAACGTTATCGTCTCCGACTGAAACTCCGGCGTCTCCCCCGTTCCCTCCGGCCGCGGTCGGGAGGCTGAGGCAGGAAAAGCCAACACTAGGATCAGCATTGATTCATGGAGAGACCTTCATCTGGTCAGCTAACATTACTGCCAAGCAGCTGAAATATAGAGTGATATTGTGCTTTTAGCTGACGTGTGTCTCCTCACTGTGTTGAGCGATGCTCCTTCATGTCTTTGTAGAGCGAGCACAAGCGCCAGCAACAGGACGCTGACTTTAGTTGACTTAACGGACACAGGTGAAGCTGTTAACAAGACATTTAGGATTCTTACAAACAGTCCCTTTAATACATTTCCAGGTTAATTAATCTGCTTTATTTCAATGTCTGCTGATAAATATATAATAATTATCACCTCCGATGAAGAGCAGCCGCTTCTCAGCCTCAGGGCCCTATTTTAACCATTAGATGCTATTTTAGTATGTAATTATTAAATAATGTTTATAATAAAGTAGTTTTTGATACATTGTGAGGTAGATATTGGGGTAATATTTTGACAGTAATTCCAAAGAAATTTCAAATAGTTTATTTGCTAATTATCACCTAATTACCATGAAATCTGCGGACCTGTAACATGAAGTGTTACCCCCTATTTCATATATCAGGCGACGCGGCTGTTAGTTACTGCTCTCACTCCACCGTCCCCTTTAAGTCAACACGGTCACAAAGAGACGGTAAATAAAACCATTTTAGGAAAACACCAGAAGTAACCAGTTCAACCAGTTGATATCTGAGCCGTGTTGTTTCAAGCATCACTTATTCTGTTGATACTGTTTAGACAGTGTGTGTGTGTGTGTGTGTGTGTGTGTGTGTGTGTGTGTGTGTGTGTGTGTGTGTGTGTGTGTGTGTGTGTGTGTGTGTGTGTGTGTGTGTGTGTGTGTGTGGTGCGTGCGTGCGTGCGTGCGTGCGTGTGTGTTTTACTGCCTGGTGTAAATACTGATGATGTAACGGAGTGTTATATGTGTGTGTGTGTGTTCCAGGTGACGGGATGAACGCGTACATGGCCTACAAAGTGTCGACCAAGGTGAGAAAACCAAACCGTTAACACCTCTGTTGATCTCAGATCTTCACCACAACGCAGATAAACGAATGTTCAAGAGGAAATAAAGCCTCAAAACCAGCTGAATACTAATGTATGCAGGTATTTAGTGATGTTACTGATGGATTCAGGTCTTAATCTTTATTAGTTTCATTCTTGTAAGCACCAAACAGTCAATCAATCAAACTTTATTTATATAAAACAACCAAGATAGATAGTTCATTGAATAAGAAAGCAATAAAAGATGGGTATTTAAGATAATAAAAGATAAATAAAATACAAGGAAATAAAAAATAACAATAAAATAAATAAATACAAATTATGAAACTACACAAAATAAGCAGATTGTATTTAAATAATGACATTTTAATAAAATAAAATAAAAGAGATAATAATGAACAGCAATAAAATGTTGATTAAATAAAATAGAGTAAAATAATAATAAACAATAATTAATAATAATAATAATAAATAAATAAATAAATAATAATAAAAAATAATAATAATAATAATAAATAAACAAATTAATAATAAAATAATAATAATAAACTAAATAAATAACTAATAATAACTAATAAATAATAATAACGAATAATAAATAAATAACAATAAACAATAATAAATAAATAAATAATAATATAAATAATAATAATAATAAATAAACAATTAATAATAAAATAATAATAATTATAAACTATACATAAATAAATCATAATAAATAATAAATAATAATAACTTATAATAAATAACTAATAATGAACATTAATAAATAAACACTATAATGATGATAAATAAAATAAGTATAAACCATAAAACTATAAAATTATACTTTATAGTTGTCTACTGTTTTAGAGAAGGACCGAGCTGCTTCATGATCTCCGTCTTACTTCCTGTCCTCTGTCTCTGTCTCCGTCCGTCTCTCCTCAGACCTCCATGTCTCTTTTTAAGACTCGTGATTTTTCAGTAAAAAGGCGTTTCAGTGACTTCCTGGGTCTGCACAGTAAACTGGCCTCCAAGTACCTGCACATAGGCTACATCGTCCCCCCCGCGCCGGAGAAAAGCATCGTGGGTAAGTAAAGCCGCCGCCACCACACACACTCCGGTTCCCAAACTGAGGTCTGAGCAGTCTGGAAGGGTCATTCAGGTTCATCCAGGGGGTCACAGATAAAACACCGACTCTAACCTCAGTAATCCTTCACCAGATGTTAACACACTGACTCCTCAGTAATCCTTCACCAGATGTTAACACACTGACTCCTCAGTAATCCTTCACCAGATGTTAACACACCGACTACGTTTACATGCATACTGTATAATATACGTTTTGCTGCAGGGATGACCAAGGTGAAGGTTGGGAAGGAGGACCAGTCGTCCAACGAGTTTGTGGAGAAGAGGAGGTCGGCACTGGAGAGGTACGATGACGAGAAAGTAATAAATACTGTATACAGCTGAAGTTTGTTTCCTGAGGCTCATTCTGGAGGATTTAAAAAGCCACGCTGTCTGACTTTATGTGTTTTAGGTTGATATTAATAAATCAGAGGGATCTCCTTCCAGCACAGTCAACGTTCAGTCACCTCTGTGGTGCATTCAGGGACACTCTGACACCTGAGAATTGTTGCTGAAAAGCTATTATTATTATTTACTGTTAGAAAATGAAACATTAAATACAATAAGTAAATTTAGGCAAAATATTGATTGATTTTGTTATATGAGACCAAATATTGAGATTTAGATTTAGATTAATATAGTAATACATTTGAGCATATTCTGGCCTTTAAAGTGACACAAGCATATTTTATTAATAATAATATTTTATATTGAATATATATATATTAATAATTAATATTTTATTTCACTTAATTCAAGATTTAAGTAAAGAAACAAAAAGATAAAACCCTTGCCGCCATTTTGGACTGAAAAAGCTTGTTATATTTAGAATATTTCATTGTTTCAACGCAGGACATTTCAGTAGAGACATTAAATATGACAGTAGAATAGAAATAATGTAGTTTTACTTTTGTACGTCTCTTTGTAGGCGGACGTTTTACTGACGTCTGGTATTCACTTTCAGTCCAAAAATGGCGAAAGCGTATCTCTGCCGTATCTCGTTCTTTTTTTTTTTCCGCTACTGCAAGGAACTTTCAGTTTGTGTTGAATTTGACGGGTTAATTGTCGTGTTTCTGAGCACCAGAGTTCCTTTAGAAAACCTCTCCTTTGACTGCAGCAGGGTCCGACAGTCGGCCCCGCTCAGTCCTGGTTCTGGTTCTCCCATGACTCCCGTCCCTCCAGCGGCATTAAAACTAATTTGCGTTTCCGCGTTATTATCGCGTTGATGCAGACAGCCCTGATGTATACTGAAAAGAGTGTGCGTGCGTGCATGTGTGAAGTCGTGGTCAAGATCAACCTGGTCAGAAGTTTACAGGCCGAAAGGTTAAACCACAAATATTAGATCCATCGTTATCACAACATGTTCATGTACCTTCATGTACCTGCGTGTGCGTGTGTTGAATACTGCGGAGCGGCGAGGGGGGCGGGGCTGACATTCTGCTGCCCTTTACTGATGCTGTTTGATTGACAGGAAGGTCAGCCAGTGACAGCTGATGGAGCTCAGAGCTGCAGAACTCCACACTGATGGACACACACATTTTACATTTTACATTTTTAGTTTGTTTTAATGTATTCTGTTGTTTAATGTGTGTGGTCGGACTATAAGTTGAGAGGATGCACGTGTTATTTCCAGACTTTACGTTACTGTTTTGAACTGCAACAGGACGCTGCGTTCAGGTTACAGTCTTGACACCAACCAATCATGTCAGAGAAGAAGCTGGTTTCCCACAACAACAACGACCAACAAGGAGAATCGCTGGATGAGAAACGGGTCATCATAATTAATAGTATCTGTGTTGTGTTGCAGGTATCTGATGAGGACGGTGAAGCATCCCATCCTGCTGAAGGATCCTGACGTGCTGCAGTTTCTGGAGAGCTCAGAGGTGAACAAACATTTCTACACTTTACCTGAAGAACCAGAACGTATCTGATCATGTGTTGAATTAGCATCAGTCAGTCTGGACACAACAAACCTCCACAGACTCTCTGTGCTCCCTTGTTTTACAGCCTGACACCTCCTTTAATGTTACTGGCAAACTTTAACAGTCCAGTCAGCCTTTAACAGTAAACTACAGTCTGCATTGTTCTTCAGTGCTTCACTGCAGTAAATCAACCAAAACTGCAAACTGCTGTTTGTGACTCAACTCAGACCTCATGCCGGCTTTTATCTGAAGTAGAGCTGCAACTATTTTAATAAATGATTAAACATCTAAGTAATTTTGAATGCATAAATAGCAGAAAATGCTGTCAAATATGGAGATTTCTCTGTTTTATATCATATTAAAGTGAATATCTGTGGACAAAACAAGACAAATTTAAAGAACGGCTGTCAATCGTAAAGTGGGAAACCTGGTCACCCTATGTTCAAAATGAACCTTAAAGGGAGATTTGTCAAGTATTTAATACTCCTATCAACATGGGAGTGGAGAAATCTGCTGCTTTATGCAAATGCATGTATATATTTATTATTATAAATCAATTAACAACACAAAACAATGACAGGTATTGTCCAGAAACCCTCACAGGTACTGCATTTAGCATAAAAAGTGGGCGTGTCTGTAAAGGGGAGACTCGTGGGTACCCATAACCCGTTTACATTCACACATCGGGAAGTCAGAGGTCAAGAGACCCCTTTGAAAATGACCATGATACCAGTATCGGACTTTTCTTCTGCCTTTCTTTTGGACATTTTCCGGACTTTTTTAAAACTTTTTTCGGACATTTTTCGAAAAGATTTTTGACTTTTTTTTTTACATTTTCATTTCAGTTTTTCAGAATTTTTTTTGACAATTTTAAAAAAAAAATTGACAATTTACAGAAATTTTTTTCGGACATTTTTTGGATTTTTTGTTTTTTCGTTTTTCTGACATTTTTCGGACTTTTTTGGACATTTGTGATGTTTGGACAAAACCCCTCACACATTCACATATCTGGGGGTCAGAGGTCAAGGCACCTCTTTGAAAATGGCCATGTCAGTTTTTCCGCGTCAAAGTTTAGAGTAAGTTTGGAGCGTTATTTAACCTCCTTCACGACAAGCTAGTCTGACATGGTTGGTACCGATGGATTCATCAGGTTTTATAGTTTACTATGATACCAGTATCTTCACTCTAGCTTTAAAACTGCGTTAATGCGTTAAAGAAATTAGTGGCGTTAAAAATAATTTGCGCTAACTCGTTTTTATCGCGTTAACTTTGACAGCCCTAGACCAGTAGTGTTGAGATGTCTCACTCTGGACCAAAGACATAAGACCGTCTCAGACAAAAACAAACAATGACCCCCCAAAAAACTGGGTCTGACTTCTCTTCACTTCTTTTCTCAACAAGCAGCGAAACGTCCCGACAAGGTCAAAGCAGCGCGCCTCTAAAAACTGCCTCAGGGTTTAAGGGTCTGCGGCGTTTCCTGTTTCCTCGCTTTATTGTCCACTCCGACTAAATCCTCTCTAACATTTTGTGTTGTTCCTCCTCCTCCTCCTCTTCATCACCGCTCTCTACCTCCCACTAACTGTTTGTGGGATTGCGTTGGGGAAGGAGCCGGCGGTTGTTGGGTCCAGAATAAATGGCCTGGTGTCACGGATTTAACAGATGAATCACTCGGACGCTTGACCGAGCGTGGCGGTCCGTCCGGCCCGCTTAATGAAACACAACCAGAGGAGGAAGAGGAGGAGGAGGGAGGAGGGGGTGCAATTGAAAGCTATATTTACCCCCCCGCCTTCGCCTCGGCCTCCACTCATTTAGCCCGGTCCCTCCGTCAGCGAGGCCCCCGGGGGACCGAGCCGCCCCCCCACCCGGCTCCTGTTAAATGAGATTCAGAGGAAAAAACCCCGTCCGGGGAAAAAAGTAAACTTTTCCAAAATGAAGAGAAATGAGTCTGTTTTCAGACGGACGTCGGGCCGGTCTCAGACTGACGGGACGGTTCTCAGTCGGTTTTTGAGATTGTTAAAGTTGCTCGGCACATAAAGCGACCGCATTAAATGCGATTGGAGCTAAAACGTGGGACACATTACAATCAGAGGAGAGGAGGGGAGGAGGAGAAAGACTATAGCTGTGATAGAGGTAGAGAGAGGAGGGAAGGATGGAGAGATGGAACAGAGAAAGAGACAGAAACAAGAGGAACTGAACAGACAGCAAAAGAAAATGAAAATCAAAGAGCAAGAGAGCAAATAAATAAAATAAATGCAGCGGAGATTTGACAACAGAGAGAAAGAACTGAGGGAAGAAAAGACGGAGTTTATCAAGACCACAAGGAAACATGGAGGACGTCAGCATGAAATAAAAACACCGAGGTCTCTTAATCAAATATCCTCAAATAGACCGAAAATCAAACCAACTGGGAAACTGAGAAATAAAAGCCTTTCTGCTCCCTGTGTGTTTGTTTGTGTGTTTGTGTGTTTGTTTGTTTGTTTGTTTGTTTGTTTGCGGTCCAGTTGCCGCGGGCGGTCAGCACTCAGGCTCTGAGCAGCGCCGGACTCCTCCGGATGGTCAACAAGGCCGCCGACGCCGTCAACAAGATGACCATCAAGATGAACGAGTCAGACGCTGTGAGTGGACGAGGGAAGGAGGGAAGGAAGGAAAGAAGGAGAGGATGTGTGGGAGGAAGGAAGAAAAGGAGAGGAAAAGAAGGAAGAGGAGAGGAGGAAAGAAGGGAGGAAGGAAGGAAGACGAGGTGAAATAACAAAGTAGGGTAGCGTTGCTATAGCAAAGAGAAAGGTAATTAAGGACGTGGAGAAGATGGGGAGGAAAGAAGAAAGGAAATAGGAACTAAGGAGATGATAAACTTTGCTCCATAAGCAAAGAGGAAAGCAAAGCTGAAGTAAGGAAGCAGGAGGGAGGAAGAAAGAAATAATAGAAATATGAAGAGGATGAAGAAAGGAAAGATGAAATAAGAAGTGAGAGTACTGGAAACTGAAATATTACTTTAGTTAAAATTAAAATGTTTCTGTGTCTTTGTGTCTCAGTGGTTTGAGGAGAAGCAGCAGCATTTTGAGAATCTGGACGTTCAGCTGAGGAAACTTCACGCCAGCATGGAGTCTCTGGTCTGCCACAGGAAAGGTAGGAAGGAAGCCCTCTGTGTGTCTCTGTGATACTCAATATTCACCAATAGAGAGCTGCAGGGATGACGTATGACGTAGGCCAACCAGGAAGTTAGCATCTCCCTGGATTCCCTCCACTAACTTGGATGTGGGGTTTGTTTGTATACTCTGCAAGATGAAATTACTGTTTTTGTGAATGGAGTCTGGTGGCTCTGGTCAGTTCCCCGTCTGACGGCGAGATCAAGTGGCTATGGACGGGAGCAGCAGAAAAACACATTTTAGACACCTAAAAAAGTCAAACAGTGTGTTCCAATCCACGTACTTCCAGAAGTACACTTCAATGTAGTGCACTTTGTGTACTCTGTACTAACTTGGGTAGGGTCGTCTCAAATCGAATACTCTGCGGCGCTGACCGGAAATGACGATCGCAACATTTGACCGCGGCTCGCTACCCGCCAAAATATCTTCTGAAAAAAAATGAAAGCAGAGTGGAAATAACGTTTCCAACGTCGCCGCCTACGATGTGTCCTCCTGTTGGCTGAAAATGCACCGGTATGTTTACGTATTGTTTTATTCTGTTATCTGCGTATGTTTGAATAGTGGTCGTGGCTCCGCCCCTTCCGCTACGTAGCCAAGATGGCGACAGTTGAGTGTGGAAAGTGTCCAGCGTTCCACACTCAACGGTCTGACCGTTTTGAGTACAACATCCGGGTACTTTGAGTGCACTGCATTTTGCCATACTTCCCAGTGTGAACGCACTTACGCACTCAAAGTAGTAAGTGTAAGTACAGAAGTACGCGGATTGGAACACTCAAAGTGTACGCTGTGTTTAGAATATTTTTGCCGCTTTACCTCGCCGTCAGACAGACGTTTCTGACGGGGAACTGAAGCCGTTATATCGCTCTCTTCAAAGCCACCAGACTCCATTCACAAAAACAGTCATTTTACCTCTCAGAACCGGGAAACGCTCGTCTACCGCTGTGAAACATCAGAGGATGTTCCTGGTCCAGTGTGTTGTTTTAGGACCTGGGGAGGAAAGGTGTGTCTCACCTGTAGGAGCAGCAGGACAGGTATCAACCATGTGACCTCAGCAGTAAAAATAAACACAATTACAAGACAAACTAATGTTTGTTTATACCAACTTTCTGTTGGTTCTTGATCGTCAGACGGATGATGATAAATATCCAACGTGTCTCCGCAGCAGCTCTGGATGTTTAAAATGTATTTCTCCAGTCGTGGTTCAGAGCTTTGACAGGTCAGGGAACAACAGTGTTTCATGTTTGTTTAAATATAATCCAGGTATTTGTTTAGTTTTGAGCCCCTGAAGGGTTCTGACAGACCTTTAGAGAAACAGGTTCTGACAGACCTTTAGAGAAACAGGTTCCTACAGACCTTTAGAGAAACAGGTTCTGACAGACCTTTAGAGAAACAGGTTCTGACAGACCTTTAGAAAAACAGGTTCTGACAGACCTTTAGAGAAACAGGTTCTGACAGACCTTTAGAGAAACAGGTTCTGACAGACCTTTAGAGAAACAGGTTCTGACAGACCTTTAGAGAAACAGGTTCTTACAGACCTTTAGAGAAACAGGTTCCTACAGACCTTTAGAGAAACAGGTTCTGACAGACCTTTAGAGAAACAGGTTCCTACAGACCTTTAGAGAAACAGGTTCTTACAGACCTTTAGAGAAACAGGTTCTGACAGACCTTTAGAGAAACAGGTTCTTACAGACCTTTAGAGAAACAGGTTCTGACAGACCTTTAGAGAAACAGGTTCCTACAGACCTTTAGAGAAACAGGTTCTGACAGACCTTTAGAGAAACAGGTTCCTACAGACCTTTAGAGAAACAGGTTCTTACAGACCTTTAGAGAAACAGGTTCTGACAGACCTTTAGAGAAACAGGTTCCTACAGACCTTTAGAGAAACAGGTTCTTACAGACCTTTAGAGAAACAGGTTCTTACAGACCTTTAGAGAAACAGGTTCTGACAGACCTTTAGAGAAACAGGTTCTGACAGACCTTTAGAGAAACAGGTTCCTACAGACCTTTAGAGAAACAGGTTCTGACAGACCTTTAGAGAAACAGGTTCTTACAGACCTTTAGAGAAACAGGTTCTGACAGACCTTTAGAGAAACAGGTTCCTACAGACCTTTAGAGAAACAGGTTCCTACAGACCTTTAGAGAAACAGGTTCTTACAGACCTTTAGAGAAACAGGTTCTTACAGACCTTTAGAGAAACAGGTTCCTACAGACCTTTAGAGAAACAGGTTCTTACAGACCTTTAGAGAAACAGGTTCTTACAGACCTTTAGAGAAACAGTTCCGTCGTGTCCTCTCCAGAGCTGTCGGTGAACACGGCGCAGTTCGCCAAGTCGGCGGCCATGTTGGGGAACAGCGAGGACCACACGGCACTGTCGCGGGCGCTGTCCCAGCTGGCCGAGGTGGAGGAGAAAATCGACCAGCTGCACCAGGACCAGGCCAACGCAGACTTCTACGTCTTCACCGAGCTACTGGGAGACTACGTCCGCCTCATCACCGCCGTCAAGGTACGAGTGAGTACGCTGGTCCATTCTCTCTGGTGGAGGGACACTAGAGACTCTCTGGTGGAGGGACACTAGAGTGTCTCTGGTGGAGGGACACACTAGATTATCTCTGGTGGAGGGACACACTAGAGTGTCTCTGGTGGAGGGACACTAGAGTGTCTCTGGTGGAGGGACACACTAGATTATCTCTGGTGGAGGGACACACTAGAGACTCTCTGGTGGAGGGACACTAGAGACTCTCTGGTGGAGGGACACTAGAGACTCTGGTGGAGGGACACTAGAGTGTCTCTGGTGGAGGGACACACTAGATTATCTCTGGTGGAGGGACACACTAGAGTGTCTCTGGTGGAGGGACACTAGAGTGTCTCTGGTGGAGGGACACACTAGATTATCTCTGGTGGAGGGACACACTAGAGACTCTCTGGTGGAGGGACACACTAGAGGACAATAGAACTACAGTAAAGTAGAGGTAGAATAGAGTAGAACGACAGTGGAGTAGAGAAGAACTACAATAGAACTATAGAAGAACTACAGTACAAGTACAAATAGATTAGAGTAGAGTAGAACCACAGTGAAACTGCAGTAGAACTACTTTAAAGTAGAGGACAACTACAGTAGAGTAGAACTAGAGTAGAGTAGAACTACAGTACAAGTAGAACTACAGTAGTGTAGAACTACAGTAGAGTAGAACGGTCTGTATTAAACTCTGTGTGTGTGTGTGTGTGTGTGTGTGTGTGTGTGTGTGTGTGTGTGTGTGTGTGTGCGTGTGTGTGTGTGTGTGTGTGTGTGTCTGTGCAGGGAGTGTTTGACCACCGGATGAAGACGTGGCAGAAGTGGCAGGACAGTCAGATGCTGCTGCAGAAGAAACGAGAGGCTGAAGCCAAACTGCAGTTCAACAACAAGCCGGACAAACTGCAGCAGGCCAAGGACGAGATCAAAGAGGTGAGACGGGGACGGACAGACAGACAGACAGACAGACAGACAGAGAAAGACAGACAGAGAAACTAATGGTGGTGGCGTAAAAAACTTTAAAGTGAATTAAATGTGACGTAATCTTTTAGAGCAACAATAAACAAATGTTAGATACTAATTAAAACATGCAAAAGATAAATTTATAATCCACAGAGCTAAAGATGCTTAATACTGGATTGGGAGCATTTCTGTTGCCTCTGCACGGCTCTCAACATGGCGACGGCAAGCAGCCGTGAGCGAGCCAGTAGGGCACGCTGACATGCACGCTCACATGCACGCTCACATGCACTAAAAGCACACATGGCCGGGCCTGACTGTCATTTCATACATCGTTATTATAAGCATCAGTAGACCAGTTACTCCGTCTTCTGAGAGGTACAATTACTGTTTTTTTCGATGGAGTCTGGTGGCTTTGAAGAGAGCTCCCCTCCAGACAGTTTTACTTCCTGTTTTTTTGGTTAACGTTCTTTCTCAAACAGAGAATGGGGGGTGTGGTTAATAGTAAAATGTAATTAATTACCATGGCAACCAGATTGCATCGTATGTGAGAATCAGACATGTCTTGTTAACAGCGACGCCTGTGGCCGAGAAGTCGACGACAGTCAGCGTTCCTCTGATGTCGGTCACGAGACGGGCTGCACCAGATATAACTTAGTTTGTTTTGTGCTTGCGTGGAGTTTGTTGTTAGAGTCTGAGTCGTGGTGGAGGAGGCTGGTTGTTTGTTGGCGTTAGCGGACTCCATGAACGTTAGCTATGGTTGCACACTGTTGCGGAGCTGAAATTAAAGGCACTCGCGAGCGTGCATGACGTCACATTCGTTGGATTTTCCCGGAAAAAAACGCCGTCACATTCCTCACATTAAAATCAGTCTGCAGGCTGAGAGGGGAAACACAGGAAGTCGTGGAAAGTCTCATTTTTTAGGTTACAACCTGTTCACACATTGGCAATTAAAAAACGTGTAAAAACTTACATAGAGTCCATTTAGAATAATTAATACACTGGTTAATTATTTGCCATATTATTAGTATAATAATAATAAACATGTTCATACACAGCGTGGTTCAAAATCTACGTTATCAGGTGAAGCGTTGCTCTCAGGAATCACTCTCCTCTCTCCTCTCCTCTCCTCTCCTCTCCTCTCCTCTCCTCTCCTCTCTCTCTCTCTCTCTGAGGCTGCTGGTGTGTCCAGTCAGATAAAACAAGCGCACCTTCACGGCTCAGTCATGTGAAAACTTTTTCTTTTTTTAATATAAATCTTGTTTTCTTTCTGTCTGCAGACTTCACATGAAGTCAGTACGACAAACAAGAGCAGGAGAGAGTAGAAAAGTACTTTTATTAGAGCGTCTGTTGAAGCTGTCACCACACAAATTCACCCTCTCTGTCAGGAAACAACACACACACGCACACACACACACACACACACACACACACACACAGCCGGCCGGCGTGGTCGGGGGTCTGGTGTTAGAGCAGAGGAGCTGTCAGATGGGGGATTCAGGGGGGATGAGGGAGGGGAGGATGGAGGGGAGGACGGGGGAGGCTGTCAGAAGCTCCAGACGAGGACAGATCGCAGTAGAGTTACAACCAACATTTATTTGGAGCCGAAGAGAGTTTTGCCGCCTGTCAGGAGTCGGGTTTTGGTTCAGGCCTTGACAACAGAGAACAGAAAACACACTCAGGCTTTTTCTGAAGTAAAAAAAAGAGTTTTACTTCACACTGCTGCTGCTGGTGGTGGTGGAGGAGATCTGGTAAACAGCTGCTACACAACACATTAATGCTGCAGAGAAGGACAGTAAATACATTTAGAGTCCGTTATCTGAAGAGAAAGAGAAGAAAACCACAATTTAATTTAGAATTCGTACTTCTTCTAGCAGTCAAATCTGAACACAGACATGATAGACTTTTTTTTTAGGATATTATACCTCTGATGTCCAAATAAACATCCATAAACGTTCACTTAGAAATCGTAGAGAAAAAAAAGTAAAAGAGTAAATAAATAAATGACTTGATAAATAAATATGCTATTTAAAGTTACAAAAATAATATTAAACATAAGTGTAGTTAATTAATTAATTGATAATAATTAAATTGATAAATCATGCATAAATAAATAAACACATAAATAAATAAATACATTTAAAAATATATATAAAATATATAAACATAAATGCAAAAATAAAAAATAAACAAATTAAATGCAAAAAAAATTTAAAAATGAATAAAATAAATAAATAAATAAATACAAGTGGAAATTAAACAGAAGAGTAAATAAATGAATAAGGGAATTGATACAAAAATGAATAAATAAATGCTCAAACACATAAATAAATACATTTAAAAATAAATATAAAATATATAAAAATAAATGCCAAAATAAACAAAATAAATGCAAAAATAAATACATTTCAATATTAATAAAACTAAATACATAAGTAAATAAATGGACATTAAACAGAAGAGTACATAAATAAATAAGGGAATTGATACAAAAGTAAATAAATAAAAAAAGCAAATTAAAACAGAAATATCAATTTATGTCACATTTTATCAATTAATTAATCACTACATTTATTTTTAATATTATTTTTGCTACTATTATTTAAATGGCTTATTTATTTATTGAGATATTTATTCATTTATTTATTTTTTTATTTTGGTAGGTCCCGTCCTCCATAGAACCTGCCTGTATCTTCAGTATCACAGTAATCCAGTGATAGTAGTCTCGGCATACTTTTAATGTAGACTATTTGACTAAATGCAAACAAATATGAGCTAAAATAATGTTGTGTAACTCACTGAGCCAATGGCAATATTATACCTGTACTATATAATAATTACGGAGCGAGAGAATAAACTCAGCATTTCTAAGATTAAAGTCAGAAATTTAAGAGAAAAAAACCTCTTAGAAAAAAACTCACAAATATGCGAGATCATAAAGTCCTAAACAACAAGATGAAGATGAACAACTTCTATCTTTGACTACACAAAGGCGTGTCTGTCTGTTTTGAACTTCACTATTTTTCAGAGTTTTTTCTCTTAAATTTCCGACTTTAATCTCAGAAATTCTGAGTTTTTTCTCGTGGAGTATATCCCTCCTACCCCGGCTGTTAAATGTTTTATTTTCTACAATGGCCCCGATACGCCGTCGTAGTTTTCCTCCTCACTGCAAGAAAAGAAAACAATAACAGCTCAAGAACAAGAACAAGAGAAAAGTTCTGGAGAGTATTTGAGACGAGGTTCACACTAAGATGGTTAATTATGAAGAAAGAAGCGTTGTTCTTCCACACTAATGTTTACAGGTAGTTCTTGTGTCCACACTGAAACAACGTTAGAACATGAGGAAGGAACAGTTTGAGCATCACTTGTGTGTTCTTATACTGAGGTCTGTTTAATGTCAGTGTCAATTTAAAATGAGCTCAAAGAGGACTTTAGTTCTGCATTAGATCAGATTAAACTTTTTTTCTACTCAGAGATATAAAACACAGCGGTGTGATCAGATTATGAACCCAGACTGCCCCCTGTGGGCACCAAACAGGAACTACAGGTAGAAACACACGACTGCTGCTGCTGGGATTCTTACATCAGTTTTCATTCTAAAATCAGAACTGGAGATTTTTTTCTGGGTATTTCTAGACCTGATGTTCAGTTTACAATTTGTTATTTAAAGGTACATATAATGCACTTTTTATTTTTTATTTTTTAAGGAAGAAGGAACGTTTCTCAGACTCAAAAGGTTTTAATTTAACAGCTTGTAGAGCAGGAACGATTAAGAAATGAATGACTAAATAGAACAATTTAACACTTATTAAAAGAATTAATCCCTGGTGGAAGATAGACCGATGTTTTAGATCATCATGTAGAAAAGAAATCTGTGACGTACAACTGTTTTTAAATAAATAAATAAAGCATGTTAAACAATCAGTTACACTTTATTTTACAGGTCTGCAAATTTCATGGTAATTAGGTTAGAAATTACCCCAATATTTACCTCAAACTCCATCTAAAACTACTTTATTATAAACATGATTTAATAATTACATTCCGCTATTTCCCAATAAGTTGTAATTTATTTAATACATTTCCAGGAAAAGAATACAAAGTTAATTGATCTGCTTTATTTCCATGTCTGCTGATAAATAGATAATAATAAATGTCTTAAAAACCTGCCTGAACCTTAGTTTACCTTACTTAGGGCCCTATTTTAACCATTATATGCTATTTTAGCATTTAATTATTAAATAATCTTTATAATAAAGTAATTTTTGATTAAATATTGGGGTAATTTGGCAGTAGTTCCAAAGAAATTTCAAATAGGTTGCTAATTAATTATCACCTAATTACCAGGAAATCTGCGGACCTGTAAAATGAAGTGTTACCAAACAATTAAACACAGAAATTTATCCAGTTTAATAGAAATTTTCATGCCTCTTGAAAATGATCTGGGGCTGCAGGATCTCAGTATTTATTTACCATTAAACTGATTAATGATTTATGTCATTTATTCAGTTAAAACGCCAGATTGTTCTGGTTTCATGAAGCTTGCAGGCAGATCGTTGTTGTAATTCAGTAGTTTTAACACATCAGTTTGCATCAAATGTGGCTTTTACAAATTCATATTATATTATTTCATATTATATTATTTAATTTAATTTTATATTATATTATACAGTATTATATTATATTATATCATATTATATTAAATTATATTATTTTATATTATAGTATATCATATTATTCAGCATTATATTATTTTATATTATATTATAACATATTACACAGTATTATATTATATTATATTATATCATATTATACAGTATTATATTATATCATGTTATATTATTTTATATTATACTATATCATATATTATTTTATATTATATTATATTACATCATATTATTTTATATTATATTATATCATATTATATTATACTATATTATATTATATTATATTATATTATACAGTATTATATTATATTATACAGTATTATATTATATTATATTATACTACATTATATTATATTATATTATACTATATTATAGTGGAGTGTCAGGGAGGACGTTCCTTTTGGTTTCTCCTCCGTGTTTTTGCTCATGTCTCTGGATCTTCCTCGATCACTTTGGAAGCTCTGAACATTTTTTTCCTGCCTCTTTAAATTCTGTTGCATTTTCCTGCCATGCCTTCCTGCAACCAGGAGATTGAGGAGGTAGGACCTGCCCCGTCTGTCTGTCTGTCCGTCTGTCTGTCTCTGTCTCTGTCTGTCCGTCTGTCTGTCTCTGTCTCTGTCTGTCCGTCTATCTGCAGCTGCGTGTCCACCTACCTACCTGCCTGACTTCCTGCCTGCTTCACACCTTCTTAGTTGCCTCGTTGCATCGTTTGGTTTTCATATTTTATCTAATTTTCATGATCACGTTCATTTTTGTTGTGTTTGTTTGTTTGTGGTGTTTTCTTGCATCGCTGCTGTTAAACAGTCACATGAAGGACTTTGTCACATTTTCTCAAATTCTCTCAAAACGTCTCTTTTTGATCTGAACATCAGCGTTAAAATTATTCATTCAGGGTCAAAACTTAACTTTAAACCAGACAAACTCTTTCATGTGACCACTTATAGATCATGTAGTCAAACCAACTTCATATAACCAGCAAATTAAGCTAATTAATTTCCATTTAATTTGTTGTGTTCAGTATTTATCAATAACTTCAATTAATAAACTTCTAAACATCTAAACCACTGATCAGCCACTTCATCACAGGGATGGAAACACATGCAGGACCAGTTATTTGATGAGTTTAAAGTTACTGCTGGTCGGATAAAAGACACCTCATCAAGTCATTATATTACAAATGTTGTATATTTGAAAAGTTTATTGGTCGCAAAATGGTTTCAACAAAAATAATTAAAAGGATAAAGTCAGCAAAGAAACATCCGAATGGAAAAATTGCAAAACAAAATAAATTAAATAAAAGAAATTTAATTAAATTAAATTAAATTAAACTAAATTAAATCATTAAAAATGACATCTGTTTGCTGGTAGATCTTGTACAATAAGTGAAGGCATTTTGAAAGATTTTACTCGATGTTAAAATAATGTCCTCAGACCCTCAAGAGTCAGTTACATCTCACTTAAAGCAGCTCATTCAAACTAAATTAAACTTTTTTAATGTTTTATTATTGATCTTATAGGTGACCTTGAGTGCCATGAAAGGCATCATTAAATAAAATGTATTATTATTATTATTATTATTATTATTTACTGCTGTATGGAGTTAAAATATTGTTTTGTGGAATACATTAAATTTTTAAGATTTAGGAAGTTTAAAAGATGATCTTTGTAGGATTTCAATTTACACATTTTTAAGTTATATATATATATATTTTTAGAGCGACAGCGATAAATCATCCAGGCCGATATTAGCTCAGAGCAATAAGTAAATTGCAGAACAGAAATGCAAAAAAAAACTTGGTTTGATCATTAGAAACGGTGTCTGAATGACGGTACGGTAGATCTTTCAACTGTTAAATGTCCTGCTCGGTATTAATCTAAAAGACCTGTATCTACTATAAGTGATATCTATCTATATCAGTATCAGCCTTTAAAATCCAGTAATCAGGTGACGATGTGACAGTTTGTTGTTTTTGTTTCTGTTTCGGGTAAAAAGACACTTTAAAGTCAAACGTCTGAAACAATCTTAAAGTTAGTTTGTGGTTTTCAGGCTGCAGGTGAGGCTGAATCACTCCTGAAGGATTTAGAGAATTTATTCATCAGAATAATGAAATGGACCAACGAGGTTTCCTCGTCTGGGATACTCAATGTTGTCTTCTGTCTTTGTGTGTGTTTCAGCTGGAGGGGAAAGTCCAGCAGGGAGAGAGGGACTTCGAACAAATCTCCAAAACTATACGCAAAGAAGTCAGCAGGTTTGAGGTGAGGACACCTGATGGACGGATGGATGGACGGATGGTTAGGTTCTTTATGGATGGATGAATGGATGGATGGATGGATGGATGGATGGATGGTTAGGATCTTTATGGATGAATGGATGGATGGATGGATGGATGGATGGATAGATGGTTAGGATCTTTATGGATGGATGGATGGATGGACGGATGGATGGAGGGATGTATGGATGGATGGATGGACGGATGGTTAGGTTCTTTATGGATGGATGGATGGATGGATGGATGGATGGTTAGGTTCTTTATGGATGGAGAGGGGGATGAATGAGTGAATGAGATTTCAAATAAGTGAAGGAATGTTGTATAAATGAATGTTTATCCATTAATGTGAGGTTCATCCTGAAGTTCTATGTGTATATTCAAAAATTAAAATGTGTGTGTGACTTTCATACTTTGTTTTTTCCAACAGAAAGAGAGAGTGAAGGACTTTAAAACGATCATTATCAAATACCTGGAGTCACTGGTTCAGACACAACAGCAGGTAAACACAATATTATTATTATTATTATTATTATTATTATTATTGTTGTTATTAATATATTATTATTATATTTTGCATAATTGTTCAATATAAACTTGTGTAAAATCAAATAACTTCAAAGATTACTAAAATCTACGGAAGTCTACGACTGCCAATATTAAAAAAATATATTTTAATTAAATTGAAATTTAATTTTACCTTCATGTTAGCATGCTTTAGTGTATAACACTTTTCTAACGTAATTAGAAAGACTAAACATTTTAAATTAGATACAAATAATGAAAAAAAATAATTGTGATTCTTTAGGCTTTTTTTTAGTTTCACATGAAATTAGCTAGAATTAGGAATAATTTATATATATATATATATAAAATTTATTATTTTTTTCAATGACACATTTCCAAGTTTTCAAGTTATTCAAATTCTAAATTTAAATGCAAAAGTCAATTTTTGCACTGAAAAGTATTTCTCAATGGAGTTTTAATTTTATTTTCAAATTTTTTAAATTAAATTTAAATGTATTTAATTTTATTTTGATGTATCTTATTTAATTTAATTTAATTGATTTAAAATTTTAAAATTTAATTTTGTCATACATCATGCGCACACAAAGTTCCATTTGATTAAATTATTTAATTTTAATAGCGGCAGCCACAGACGTCCATACATTCAGCATGGAATACAACATATAAGATATCTTACCTATAACATTTTAAATGATAACAAAACGTTTACATACAAACTGTAGTATAGAGTACATTTGTGGCACATTAATGAAAAGTGAATCATTTTATTTTTCCTCCCGCAGCTGATAAAATACTGGGAGGCCTTCTTACCCGAGGCGAAGGCCATCTCATAGAGTCCACTCACACACAACAGACAGTCCTGACAGGCTCCGGTCAAACTACACTACCCACAATGCACCGGCCCTCCTCCTCCTCCTCCTGTTTATGCCCAGAGTGAAGAAGAATCAGCTCCAAGTGACTTTTCTGCAGTTAAAAAAAAAAAAAATCAACAAGAAAATTCCTCTTTTATTCCTCTTTTTTTTCTTTTCTGCTGAACTCAGTGTTGCGTTCATGTCCTGTCCGAGTAATTGTTGTTCTCCTGATTGATGCTTTCACAATAATAATACTGTAATATTAATTTTGCACTACTCATACCTGTTTCCTTCTTCGTGTTTCAGCAAAATTCAAAAAGTTCCTGTGTGAGATTTTGTTCATAAACACGAAAACTGTGATTATTTTCAAGGCTGAAGCTCATAAATCCCGTCCGACCTGAACGCAGCACGAGTTATGACCCTGGTGATGGCTTTCCTCTCCAACATGGTGTCAGTTTTTACAACTTGGAGCACTTTGTTCATTTATTTTTTTGTCACCTGACATGAAGGGAACGGCTGAGTGGAGACGCTGGCGGAGGAATCTCACTCTGAATTTGTTTTTGAGTTTATTTTTTAAGGATTAACCTCGATGTTCCTCAACAAAGACAGATTTCCACATTTTAAGGTAAAGAAATTATTGTTTTTTTTCTCCATCAGTTTGGTCTTTGGATGTATGGAAGCTCATTCCTGCCATGAAAACAAAAATAGATGGAAAGTTAGTTATGATAAGAATAAAAATGGTCAGGGAAAATGATTAAAACTTAAATCAGAATTATCAATCTAAATTTTGTGAGGTTTAAATTCTGACAAACTGAAGCCAAAATTTCAGAGACACTAAAGGCCATTTGTTTATGATTTTTTACGCTAGTGTGATCAACAAGCATGTGTAAATTGATGACGTTTAAACCCACTCTATATTCACAGATAATGAAAGAATTAAGCATATCTGAGATGAAATACGCTAAACTTGAGCTTCACTTATGAGCTGTTTCCGTTTTTTTTTGTTGCACTTTTTCGTATAAATTAAACAGACTCGGGTGTCAATACGAACCTGAAAGTGCAGTACTTCTGTTACGTGATAAGTGCAACCGGTTCGACTGTAATCAGCTCATTAAATGGGGCGTTATCAGACATTATAAACCCCATAGATGTGGCTCAGTAGGGGCCTGCTACACCTACTATGTTGTGAAAGTGAAAGCAAAACATTTTCTAACACGTTGTGAAACTGATTGAAATGTTATTTTACGTTATGCATAATTACTACGGTCGCTGTCGTCTCGTTTTATTCCTTCTTTCGGTGATCTACCATGTGAATCAATGATAAAACCTACTGGTAGGTGTAGCAGGTCCCTTCTGAACCACATCTATGAGGCTGATAACCCCTGATAACGCCCCTTTAATGACCTAATAACTGTCTAACCGGCTGTGATAACAGACAGATTGTGTCTAATGTGGGCACCAATAACTGGAGGCTGCTGTATAAACATAATGAATGCCAATATTGTAAAACAGCTGTTTTACATTTATGATAATATAAAATGTCTTCATAGGAAAAGTTGTAATTGTTGACAGATACTTTGCATTTATAAACACATAACAATGTTTTAAACACTTAAATTAAATTGTTACAGGGTTGCTCTTGTATAAACATAAAGAAATGTAGAAGAAAATAGAAATAAAAGTATGTAACGTGTAAATTATGACCATAATGCTACAATATAAACACAATATATGTAAAGAAATATAAGGAAGTACTAAAATTAAAAATAAGAAAATGAAAATATAGCAAATATGTTTAAATATTTGCATGTAGATGTGTATATTTGTTTGTATACGGCTTATAAATGCTAAATAGGGGGACTTAGAGTAAAGTGTTTATCAATCCTGACTTTTCATTTCTTCCAGTTTTCCTGGCATTAAAGGTCTTCCATACATGGTCGAGTCTAGAAGGTAACCCGCAAATTGTGAAATCTGATCTGCAAAAACTTGCTAAATCTCTCGAGACTCGCTGCCCGACGACCTTAACTTGCAGGTTCCCTTCTAGACACTATACCTCCATACGCTGTCCCATAGTACTACAGTGCCCATGAGCCTCAGCGGTAGTTTCTCTGGAGAAGGTTAGAATTTCTTTGTGAAGTGAATTGATCCAAACATTTTATTTTTATTTTACCGTACAATTCCCGCCAGGCAACAAACATCTGAAGCTCTCTGATTGGATGCTGCAGTGCTTTCTGGGAATTGTAGTTTTCTTCTTTCCTAACGCGGTCTTGAACCTTTTGAGCAGATTTTCTTTGGGCTCAGTGTTTGAAACCAGGAATGTGAAAATATTACTGCAGGAAGTCTGCAGATCGCTGTTGAATTTTATCCATAAATAACCTTTCAGCATTATAGGATTATTATCCAGCACTGTGAGTTGTTATGGTAACATCAGTTATCAGCTTGGGAACCACTAAAACGCCACTAAAACCCCCAAAACAAACCTGTAAATCACAATATCTGGTTTTATTTTGGAGTTTAAAATGTGATCCAGAGTCCGTGATGAAGGACAACTGACTGCATCCTGTTTTGTTATTTTGTGTCTTGTACTTCCTGTCACCATTTCAAAACAAGAGCCCTTATTTTTGTTGCTGTATGATCGTAAGTGAAGGCAACGTTTTCTCGTTTCTTGAGCAGAGAAGGAAGAATCACCCTGGGTGGTTCAGTTCACTGCTGCTCTCTCATGAACATTTCCAAACCTAGAAAAAAACCTTGTTTATTACTTAGATCTTTTCTTCTACTGTGAAAAAACTTGATTAATACGCATAGTTAATATGAGTAAAATCTGTTATTAATGCATCATAATTAATCTGTATCCTGAGTGTTCAGAAACACCAAATTAAATCCAGGTGTAAACACGGATTCAAACACCCAAACCAGCGTTGAAGAGATGCATTTCACAATTCTAACAACCTTGTATTGGTTTGACCATTTGCAAATTATACATCAGAAAGTAAAGAAAGCAGAAGATCTCACAGACTTCAATGCAATTTGACATGTTTGGATTATAATTTTGACAAATTTGTATGCATTCATCTCTTGTTATACAAACGCACATATGTTTGGCTTAAAATGACTATGTTTGTTACGTTATTTAAGTTACAGACAAATTAAAATAAATCAACGTTGAAGTTTAGTTTCACACGGGACACAAACAGCGGGTGAAAGTCCTGTGTTTGTTTGACCCATCTATCCACCCAGACCACCTCCCTACGTGGACTTCTGCGGATTATCATTATAAAAGTATTTGTAAGAAGTAAAAAAAAAAAAACGTAATCCGAAACGTAGTTCACGAGTAGAGCTGCAACGATTAATCGATTAGTTGATAAAATAATCAACAATGATAATAATCGTTAGTTGCAGTTTTGTTGTATGGGAACATCATTTTCAGGAGGCGGGTTGCATGAAACAGTCAGAATGTGGAAAATGTTTTTCCGTAGCATCATTGTTGTTTATTTCCCCCCCAAGTCCCGAATCATCAGACCTAAACTAGCGGGATAAAAGAGTCGCAATGTGTTCAATAAAACACAAATAAAGCGTCCCGTATCCAGACGCGATTATGAAAAGCTGCAGTGTGAACAGAACCACGATGTGTTTCTTCCTCCTGCTCGTTCTCCTGATGTTTTCATATTTGTGGTTTTATTAGATTGAACAGGAAGTGAAGGCTCGTTAGAATCATTAGCATCTTTCAGTGATGCAGATGAAGGATTTCCTGTTGAAGGAGACTGAACTTGAAGTGTGACAGACTGTTTCTCTTCCTATCGATCAGATCAGTGATCAGGTAGAAATACTGAACTGTCAATTTATTCTTGATTTTATTTTGTTGAATTTAACGCACACGTCTTTCAGAGAAACTACAAATCCATCATCTCTTATTCAAACTGGATTATTTTCCATCCCCACTCCTCCTCCTCCTCCTCCTCCTCTATCTGAAATCATATAAACACTGTATTGATTGCTACCTTTTTGTATTTTATTCCATGTTTTTTTGCCGACTAAATGATGTGCAATGGTTGAGAGTTTTCAGTTGATGTTTTATTTTCACAGATGATGAAATTCTTTATCTGGAGATTTTTTTTAAACTCTTTTTGTTTTGACGTGACATTCCTGCAGCGCGGCAGAGCAGACGTTTGACAACTTTAATTACAATAAAGGAATGTATCTCATCCCTGGTTGCACTGGGTTTTAATTATTATTATAATACTTATTATTATTATTGTGTCTAATGCAGATCGAGTTATTAAGGCTTTTAAGCCTTTCTTTTACCTAGTGTCTGTTATTATTGTTTATATTATTATTACCCCATGCAATGACATTTTAATATGTATTCTTCTGCTTAATTTTACCATTTTTATTATTAATATCCTTCCCTCTCTTTGTGGATGCATTTTGTTTAAATTACACTTTAAGGTGCATTTCTCTTGAAATGCTAAATAAAAAAAACAAATGCTAATTTTTATTATTATCATACAAATATCAGCAATAATTCAGTAAGATTTTATTTTACATTTATAATTATTAGTATAATTATTAGTAATGATGAAAGTTTTGAGTAGACAACAATTTTTTTTTAAATATTTCTTTGAGGCTTTAAATGCTTTTATAGATATAGAAATAGGTTTAAGGTTCATTTGTTGTCATTCTACAACACAGGGTTACACATTTATAATAATAAATAATAAGAACTTATCTTACAGAGCAACAAGATGCTACGGAGCAGCTGAAGTCCTGAAGCAGCTTTTTTTATAAAATATAAAAATATTTTAAATATTTAAAAAAAACAAAAAAACAACATATATATATATATATATATATATATATATCTCAACAAATGATCATCACAAGATGTTAAAAGATAATTTATGCACACAAATCTTTATTTTGTTCACATGATTTAAAAATGTGGCTAATTTGTGCTAAGAAATGATGCTCTGTCCATAAATACTGCTCTGTGCTGATGTAGTTCAGACGTGTTTGAGGAACAGATTGACTCCCATAATATGTAACAATTTCACCTACAGGTGTCCAATCCTGAGCTGCGTACCCGTCCTCTCACCTGTCCTCTCACCTGTCCTCCGTCACTGTGTGTTGTGGCTCTTTATCCAGCTGTATTTATTTAATCCGTCAGAACCTCAAAGTGATAATCAGAGACTGGAAAAGATTCACACCGACTGTCAGGAGGCTTCACATCAGCTCTGCATATACCACACACACACACACACACACACACACACACTGAGCCTATAGGCTGTCAGAGAGTGTTACTTTGCATTGTGGCTGTCACAGGATCGACTAGCTGTCATATTCACGCTGCAGGTTTCTGTAGAAGACGAACAAATTCACATCTGACTTTATTAAGAGACTCCTGAGCAATATGTAGTCCCACCGTGTGTGCGTGTGCGTGCGTGCGTGTGTGTGTGTGTGCGTGTGTGTGTGTGTGTGTGTGTGAGAAATTCACATCTTGTACATTATGACATGTATACAGTCCAGTACAATACCAACAACAGGGATCAATGTCCAGCAACTGTCCCGAATTCTACTTTCAACTGTCCCAGACTAAACAACCAGTGTTCCATATTAACAGGGCCGGTTTAAGTCAAAGGTCATAAAGGCGGTCAGCTAGGGCGCCACCTTCTGGGAGGCGCTGGTTGCCCTTTAAAAAAAATAAAAATAAAAAATAAATAAATGCCGGTGGGCGTCCTTCATTTTCTGCATTGAGGTAACAAATGAACAAGTGAATAAATAAATAAAGAAATACACTTGTCACGCCTGTAACTCTCTTTCTCACACTTTAGCATTTGCACTGGCTGCACTTATTTGTTAATAAAAGTGTAAATTGTAGTGAAACTGACTAAACACTTTTAAGACAACAATATCAAGGACCAATTGTTTATTTATATTATAATAAATACAGTTATTTTTTTATTTAAAGTTTTGTCTTAAAACCATTGTGATGTCTGATGTGTGTTGCGTTTTTTTTTCATTCTAGATAATAAATATAGTTTTATTATAAACTATGCACGTTAACTTGCATTATTTCATTGACTCTCTGGTCCACTCTGAAAGTTCTGCCAGTTGTTCCCTGCACTTTTAAATCACGCTAGGCGTACCACAATTAGTTTTCTTTATTATTTGAGTCATTGGTTGAGTCACTGTTTCTTGTTTATTTCTAACTGTTTCGAGACAGTAGAAAGCAGAAAAACCTGATTGGTCCCTGGTTCTCCGTTAGCAGGAAACAACATGGTTCCTGCTCATAAACTTTCGGTTATTCCGTCTAAAAATCCACCAAAATCTACCTGCATAACGCCGCTTTTTTACATTTTCTTTTAAATATTATTATTATTTTTCCTCATGTACAGATTATCATGGCTTGAAGATCTTTGCATTAGAACAACAGGATCAGGTTCATCCAAAAAACACAAAAATAATAAATAATAAATAATAAATAAATAAATAAATAAATAAATAAATAAATAAATAAAAAGACAGATTAATAAATAAACACAATTCACGGGCTAGGTTTTTTTTTTGTAAATCATATTTTTTTCTATTATGCTAAAAAGTTCCATTATTTTTCATTAGTTTAAGTATTTTCAAATAAGAAAGAAATCTTATGAAATACACTGAACCTAGGTTTACTGGCATAATGTACTGTTTGGTTTCTACAACAATAGTAAAAAATGTAAATAATTATATATAATAAATTGGATGATAATTCTAGCAAAATTTGATATTAAAAAATCTAAATTTAGCCTCTCTAAGCCCTTATTTATAAGATTTTAAATGTAACCGAACAGTACATTAAAACCATTTTAACTAAAAAAAAATAAGAAAACTGCAAAAACAATTTATTTGTGCTCTTTATTTAATGTATTTATTTAACAGATCCCCCCTGGCTCTGATATTATTTCTCTGTTTTAATTACTCATTTGTTTGAATTTGCACTATATTTACAATAAAGAATTGATTTAAAAAAAAAACCTGCAGCCTTGCTTGTTACACATTCTGTAAGAAAGCAGATGATTTGCTGATGAATGTGTCAATCATCCTTCACCTGCAGCTTCGTCCCGCCCACAGCTCTCACTAGCCAATGGGAGCCCAGTTTACTAACGGCCAAGTCTGATTGACTTCGACAAAAACAAAATAAATGCTATGTAAGGAGAAACAAGTTACAGCAGCGCGTCTAACAGAGAGGAATATGTTAATTATCTTAATAAGAAAAGAGGAGACTATTGAAGGAGCAAGTCCTCCAAGAAACAGAGGGAGAGAGACTACAGGTGCTCTCAGGTGTGTACAGGTGAGCTGTGTTTACTCTCTAGTCGTTGTTTAAGTTGCTGATGAAACTTGCCTGTATGCGTTTATATTATATATTTATTTATTTTTATTATATTATATATTGATATGTTATTATTATATTTATTTATTTGTATTATTATATTATTTATATTTATATTATATATATATATTTATATTATATTATATATTTATTTATTTATATTATAGTATATATTGGTATATTATTATTATATTTATTTATATTATATTATATTATATTATATATTGGTATATTATTATTATTATATTTATTTATATTATTATATAATTTATATTCATATTATTATATATATTTATATTATTATTATATTTATTTATGTTATATTATATATTGTTATATTATTATTATATGTATTTATTTATAATATATATATATATATATGTTTGTATTTATGTAAGGTAGCTCTGGTGTTATTTGGTTTGAGGAGCTGAGCTATAGCTCCTCATGATGCTGTTGGTGCTTTACTTGTATATAGATCAACGACATGCAGTCATGCTTTAATATTACTGGCTCTGTGAGCTCACTAGTGCTGCTGTTTGTGTTATTTGTAGAGAATACTGGCATTGTGGGTAAGTCTGTTACCAGTTAAATAGAGTCTCTGTCCTGTTAATACCATAGCTCCCCCTCAGTAGTGGTTTAGAGATAAGGGTTAGTTCAGGTTCAGGTTTAGGTTCAGGTTTAGGTTCAGGTTTAGGTTCAGGTTTAGGTAGGGAGAAACCATAGAAATAATAATAATAGTGTGCATATTCTATTTTTATTGGGGAAACACATATCGACAGGAAACAGTACTGGACACAACACCTGTTATAGTTAGCAGGACAGCTGGCAACCCCCTGGCAACCACAGCTAACACTGCAGCCACATAGCAACCAGCCAGTAACATTAGCAACGCACATAGCAACCAACCAGTAACACTAGCAACACACATAGCAACCAACCAGTAACACTAGCAACACACATAGCAACCAACCAGTAATACTAGCAACGCATATAGCAACCAACCAGTAACACTAGCAACGCACATAGCAACCAACCAGTAACACTAGCAACGCACATAGCAACCAACCAGTAACACTAGCAACACACATAGCAACCAACCAGTAATACTAGCAACGCATATAGCAACCAACCAGTAACACTAGCAACGCACATAGCAACCAACCAGTAACCAACCAGTAACACTAGCAACGCACATAGCAACCAGCCAGTAACACTAGCAATGCACATAGCAACCAACCAGTAACACTAGCAACACACATAGCAACCAACCAGTAACACTAGCAACGCACATAGCAACCAACCAGTAACACTAGCAACGCACATAGCAACCAACCAGTAACACTAGCAACGCACATAGCAACCAACCAGTAACACTAGCAACGCACATAGCAACCAACCAGTAACACTAGCAACACACATAGCAACCAACCAGTAATACTAGCAACGCATATAGCAACCAACCAGTAACACTAGCAACGCACATAGCAACCAACCAGTAACACTAGCAACGCACATAGCAACAAACCAGTAACGCTAGCAACGCACATAGCAACCAGCCAGTAACACTAGCAATGCACATAGCAACCAACCAGTAACACTAGCAACGCACATAGCAACCAACCAGTAACACTAGCAACGCACATAGCAACCAGCCAGTAACACTAGCAACGCACATAGAAACCAACCAGTAACACTAGCAACGCACATAGCAACCAACCAGTAACACTAGCAACGCACATAGCAACCAACCAGTAACGGTAGCAACGCACATAGCAACCAACTAGTAACACTAGCAACGCACATAGCAACCAACCAGTAACACTAGCAACGCACATAGCAACCACCTCAAGAATGTTAGCGTGTTATGGTCTTTTGTTACCGATAATGTCCACCTTTATGTCCCATTCCATTAGTGTTTCTTTTCATGGACCACAGGTAGGTTAGTAACTGCATTACCTGAAGCTAGCAAGGATCCTAATAAACACCAGAGCTGCCCCCTCTTAGTTGATTAGAATAGAATAGAATAGAATGGCCTTTATTGTTATTGAACAGTCTCCTACACAACGAAATTGGGGTTGCCACAACTGAAGGTCCAATTGCAATAAAACCAAGAATAAAAACATGTAAAAACAAGAATAAATAATAAGAATAATAAAATAAATAAAAAAGAAAACAGAACAGAACGGATGATGTCACAGTAAATAAATCAGGATGAGGTAATAAATATGTTGCACATGTTAGATTGTTGTGGATGTGTTAATATTGCACATTTCTTCGACAGCTGAGGGAAGTCAGTATATATATTCTGTCAAAAGATCATTTTCACCGTCTGTTGTTGCTGTGAACCGCGCGCGGCTCGCGGTAAAAATAGGCGAGACTATGGACAATCATGCGATTAATCGCAATTCAATATTTTAATCGATTGACAGCCCTAGTTTGAACAAATGATGACTAACACGTCATTCATTTGTAGAATGTGTTTCCCTTCCTTTGCTGCCTCACGTAGTGACAAGCTAACAGGTTTGTTGTTGTGATAACGGTCCTGCAGGGCAGACGTGTTGTTAGAAATCAGCCAACAGTCTATGGTGTCGAATCCAAAGTGTTTCCTCACTTTACTTCTTGGATGGTTTGGGCTCAGGATTATCCGTTCTGTGCAGCTCATTAGTTTCCTCCATTTTGCTTTAATAAATATAATATCAGTGGTTTTATTTACGAAGGGCAACAGAAATGTTTCTTCCTTTGTGAATTTGGGTATCAAGATTGAATATATATCGAATATCGAATACCAGTCGCCTCTGCTCTACTAGTTCACCCTCTTCATATGACTTCCCCTTCCAGAGCATACCGGAGCATTTCCACTGTGGTCCTCCTGTCTCTGTCAGGTTGAGAATAATGTAGGTAAAGCTGCATCCTTAACCTCCCGCTATCACTTAACCCCAAGAGTAATGGTGCATCCACTTTTACAGCTTCACCTCCACCTCTGAAATTTTCACTTTGACTCCAGAATAATGCATCTGCATCTGTTTTTCCTGGCTCCCTCTAACCTCTCGTTCTCGCATGACTCCAGAATAATGGAGACGTATTTATTTTTACACCCTCCGTCTCGACCTCGCGTCGCCATCAATCTGGCTTTAGAATAATGTAGGCACATCTGTTCTGCTCACCCCTCCTAACCCCTCAATTTCCCCGCCACTTCAGGATAATGTAGGTGCATCTATTATCTCCGCTCACACCAGCGCCGCTGTCGCCGACCCGTTTTTAGAATAATGTAGCTGCATTTACAACCGGCCCCCCTATAACCTCTCACGCTATCGCCGCGGGGTCGGGGGATAAATAAAGTGCTCTGCTTTAAGCTTCAACATCGTGCCGAGGTATTTATTATTTCAGCTCATCATTTACACCAAATCACCGGACACTTTCCATATTCTCTCCGTCGGCCGCTTTAACTTTCTGCTTTTCTCCGGAGACACAGACGAGGAGCAGCGAGGGAAGGGAATGAAACAAAAAGCACTCGGTAGCAGATAACAGTGTTGTTGCAGCGTAACCCCCCGGCTTTTATTTATCATATCTCCAAATGGCGGTGTAGCTGTGGTCAGGATACAGTGACCTTAGTTGATCAACTACCCCCCTCGGCAGCCCGATAAGAGGGCTAATATAACAGCGAGCGAGGGGGAAGGTTGTACTGTAATTATTTCTGCGCTGTCAGAGGGGGAACAGACCGCGGCCCCCCGAGCCGATTCAAATCTGAGGGGAAACTAAAAAGAGGAGGAGGAGGGAGGAAGGGCCGCAACAACAACAACAACGCCAGCGAGACAAATATCAGCCAGCCGCCGCGACACGCCTGAAATTGGACCAGTTTGTCATGCACAGGGCTGCCACCTACACACACACACACACACACACACACACACACATCCGAACAGGACTTAATTCAAACTTTACTGGTTCCACACAAACACCAAATACTCTCTGGCAGATATGTGAAAAATTGCCTTGAGCGTGCACCACATCATGTACATCGCCACTCGTACACTTTATTAAACATACAAACACATCGTGAATAAATACGTCAAATGTTTTAAACCAAATGGTTCAAAGAAACTACATACATTACATTACAGAGGAGAGGAGAGAATAAAAGCAAGCGTAGGATGTGTAAAGCATTAAAGATTAATTCAGATGTCAATAAAATAAAACAAACTACTCGATATACTGTGAGAGTTCTCAACGCAAACAACATACATCTTATAAAACAGCTCACAAATATATAGTTTCATGTTTAAAAAAGTCTCAGTAATTTCCTAAAACAGCTGCTCACCGTAGTTTTTTATCAAACTAAGAGGAGGAAATGCATTTGTTGGGGACTATTTTCAACGGTGGAATAATCCACATCTGGTTCTCTATTGAGACTGACTCTTTAAAACAGTGGTGAAGTTCAGAACTGATAACATTACAGCATCTCCCACAAGGTTTTGATTGGCTGAACGAACGAGATCCAGCTAATCAGCTGCAGGTGGAGTAAAGAAAGATGGAACATATGCAGAACTTAGGACGCCGCTTTCCTTATCGTCTGGACTTTGCACCTTCAAATATTCTGTACAGGACATTCGATCCGGTGTGTGACTACCTCGTCACATTCATATGGAGGAGAAATGACTACAAATAGACCAGCGGGTCCGTCCTCTCTCCCGATACATGCTTCCACCTTCCCTTCATCCAGAGGAAGATCTCTATCTGGTGCCGACATTTTGATATCCCGTATCATAGCAACCAGATGCAACCAAAGCGCCTCAACTTAAAAAAACGCTGCGCCTCATTGCCCTTTTTTGTTCTGCATTTAACAATAAACAAGTATTTAATACTTTTATAACTGTCATCGTCGTCATTTAAAAAGCAGCAATATACCTAAAAATAGCTCAACAATAAAGATTATTTATATAACACAAAAATCAATATAAATGAAGTAATTTGCAAAAAAATAAATTGCAATAATCCCGTAATATGGCACCGTTGAGCCAGTCATTGCAAACGCAGGAGAAAATCCTTCACCGTGACAGACCTAACCGACACATGGAGGCACGCTTTAGCGACTGCATGCGACGCACCGGGCTTTCAACGAACTCTATTCAACGGCCAGAGGTTCTGACATCGTATGAAGAGCGTGAGAGTCCATTTAGGAATAGAGGGAGGGGAGGATGGATGTTTCAAACAAACACAGGACTTTCACCTAGGAGACTGCTCTCCATGTCTGGTGTGAAACTAAAAGTAAAACAGAAGTTTATTTTGAAAAGAAACTATTCATGTAAGGAGTGTATATTGACACGCCGTCCCTGGTCCGTCCAATAGTAACACTAGAGGGGTTCCTCTGTGCGTCGGTTTCCGATACCGAGGGCCACTGACCGAGCGGCGGTATTTGACGAGTTGGGAGAGACAACGTGACGGCATCACATCCCTGATTTCTGTTGTTTATTTAGTTGCCGGTATATGACTGACTTTAGTTCACTTTAAACCTACAGTAAACATAACATGTTCTTTTCTGCGTATATTTTCTTCTCTGTACCGAAACCTTATCGAGCCGTAACCCCAGAACCGAGGAACCTAACAGATGGATTTGTGTACAGTTACACCAAAATTAAGTCTTCTTACACTTTTTATTTTCTTCCCTCCGGTCTTGTGTCTCCTCGTCTCCTCTCTTTCTGTTCCTCAATCTTCCTCATTGTCTTTTTATCTCACTCCTGTCATAATGTGTTCTGTTAATTCATCTTTTTGTCCTTTTTCTTGTCCACAGCGCAGACTTCCTGTCATATTTTATTCTATTTGATGCGTCAGGAACGACCACAGTCAAACCCGTGTAACCACAGACCGCTGCCGGATGATTTATGAGCGACTTCGCTACTTTTTAAAGTCTTGAATTCAACCCGAAGTTAGTTTGACCTTGAAAACAACAAGCGAGAAACCCAAAGCTGCTTGGTAGCTGCTGCAGCGTATAATTGTTAAGACCCCCCCCCCTCCATCCCTAAGAAAAAGTGTCAATTGTGGCTTTTATTGTGAAGCCGGGAGGATGTATGGGCCGGTGTCGCCCGGTGATAGATGACACGATACCCAGCTTTCCTGATTTCGCAAATTTCTATGAAATGTGTCCTGAGTTCACGAATGGCGAGGAGATAAGAGGCTGGAAGAGGCTCGCCGGCCAATAGGATTCATCCATTTCTGCCTCTTATCTGCTGATAGAGGAGGACCCTCTCTCTCTCTCCTCTCCTTTCTCCTCCTTCCCTCCTCTTTTTTTTTTTTTTTTTTACAACTCCTCTCCTTTGCTTCTTCATCATCATCCTTTACCTCTTGTCTCTTTCTCACTTCTTTCCTTTCATCTTCCTCCTTTTTGTCTCCTCTCTTCATCTCCTCTCCCGTGTCACAGATCTCTTGTTTTTCTCCTCCTCCTCCTTTCTTTTCTCTTCCTCCCTTGTTTCCCTCTACTTCTCTTTTACTTTCTTCTTTTCTCTCTCTCTTTTTGTCTCATTTTCTTGTTTTTTTTCACTTCTTTGATTCTCATCTCCTCATTTTTATCTTCTTTTTTTTAAACATGCAGCGTTTAGTAAGGACATAACAAATAAAGAATATAGTATTTAGAGGACGACCAGCCAATAATACAACACCTCAAGAATACCAGCTGTTCCTGTGTTCAGACAGAACGGGAAGTAAATCTTAGAGGTGGCACGATTGCATACAAAGTCAATAAAAAGATGTGATTAGATGCCAAAAGTTATCGTATCCCCGAGCTGAATGGACTTCATAAATGCTTACATTGAATGTTTGTACAGTTGGTGACGTTACAGAGTCCGGTTGGGTCCAGCGGTCGAATTCGTACGAATGACCGGAGGCGAAAAATTGCTTCACTTTCTGACTGAACACATTTTTAGAGTACAATATTTAACGAGGTCAACAGTTAGCTTAAGACACTAATGTATTCAACTTATTGTCATACAACGGTTCGTATGATATCTAACTAAAAGTTATTCCTCATATTTTGTGCGTTTTCCTACGAATGTCCAGCAACACGCGTCAGTTTCCGCACACAGTCTTTTCAAAATAATCTTCTGTCTTCACAGGAAAACTACTTAATTAGGCTTAGGCAACAAAAATACTTAGTTAGGTTTAGGAAAAGATTGTGGTTTGAGTTAAAATATCTACAGAAGTGGTGTTACTTAAGTGTGGAAGTTACGTGACAAATACGCCAACGTTTGGGTTAGAATAACTACTGAAGTGCCGTTACTTAAGTACGGAAGTTACGTGACAAATAAATCAACGTTGACGTTTGGTTTCACACGGGGTACGAACAGAGATCTCCTGGGTTAAAGTCTGGTGTTTTGTCCTCCCTATGCGGCGTTTGTCTCTCTTTATACTTCGTGGTTTACGATTATGTGCATAACATACGCATTGATTTTGTGGGATATATACGAATTACAGTGCGTTACTTTTAGTAGGTAGAGCCAGGAACGGTGTAGGAGAACGGCCTGAAAAATGAGCTTGGATGCAACCTGGATTGAATTAGTTGTTACCCGGATGCTAAAGGTTCGGTTGAACGTTTGTTTATTTACATCAGGCGTGATATCAGCATTTATACTGTGAGTGTTAGAGAGTAAAAGTCACAGTATAGAGCGTAGCAGATGAGATGCTGTAATAGAATTGTGTATTGGCCGTGGTGACTTGCAGCGTGATAATGACTGTTGAATAAATGCTGAGATATTGTGATGTGAGCAGCAGCAGTGATGTGTAGATAAGTGAAGTTGTGCAGTATTTCCTCAGCAGCGTGCTGGCAGAGCTCTCCACTGATTCACTCTGTGTGTTTTACTGAAAAACACTTTGGAAGTGTTTTGTCTCTTAAGAACCTCCGAGGCGCTCTCCCTCCGCAGCTTCCGGTAAAACTGCCGGCGCTGCCGTTCGTCCGGCCGAGACACTTGATCTTCTTCAAGACACTTCACGCCTTTTTTTTCCCCGTCTTTTTGTTTTTTTAAGATCCCTTAAAACAACATTGATTGTTTCCCAGAATGACTTTCTGTCGCCGTGGTAATGATTATGCAGATGTGGCACAACCTTTCCGTTTGACGGGCGGTTCCCACGGGGGAGGCGGTGACACGGCGGCCGCTGCCACGCCGACAGGCGACCGACATGCCCCCTCCTCTCCTCTACAGACGACCCCTTCTCCTTCTGCTTAGTCTGGCCTTTTACTGGAGGGTGGAGGAGGAGATGGAGGAGGTGATGGAGGAGGTGATGGAGAAGGAGGAGGAGATGGAGGAGGAGATGATGAGGAGGTGATGGAGATGATGGAGGAGGAGATGGAGGAGGACATGGAGGAGGAGATGGAGGAGGTGATTGAGGAGCAGATGGAGGAGATGATTGAGTAGGTGATGGAGGAGCTGATGGAGGAGCTGATTGAGGAGGAGATGGAGAAGAAGATGAAGGAGGAGGTGGAGGAGGTGATGGAGGAAGAGATGGAGGAGGTGATGGAGGAGGTGATGGAGGAGATAGATGAGGTGATGGAGGAGATGATGGAGGAGGAGATGGAGGAGGAGAAGGTGATGGAGGAGGAGATGGAGATGGAGATGAAGGAGGAGATGGAGGAGGTGATGGAGGTGATGGAGGAAGAGATGAAGGAGGTGATGGAGGAGGTGATGGAGGAGATAGATGAGGTGATGGAGGAAGAGATGGAGGAGATGATGGAGGAGGAGATGGAGGACAAGGTGATGGAGGAGGTGATGGAGGAGGAGATGGAGGAGGTGATGGAGGAGCAGCTCGGTTTAAATCAGTTATCTTAAAATGAAAGATTCGATTACCTGAAATGATCAAAACTTTCAGATATCAACAATTACTATTTTATGTCTGAAAGTATTATTGACGTTTTGCTTCACATCATGTCTGTCATCTAGATATAATTATTATTTTCACGACTAAATAATAAACAATTAGAAAGGTTGCCGTTTAAACCCTCAATTAAGTAACATTTCATGAACAAACAGATCAAGACTTTAGATACGTCATAAAACTACATTCAAAACATTCATTCAGAAAAATAGCAATTCATTTTTTATTGTTTACTGTACAATATCTTAACGATGTGTACATTTACTCTAATAATATAGATACAATATTAGCATTTCACTCAACAAAAAGTTATTATATATATATATTATATGAGTTATTAAAATCATACATATGACATACTAAACGTTAAATTATAAAATTTCACAGACAAAACAAAACAAAAAATTTCAAATTATTCATACTGCAAAGAAAATTAAATAATAATTTGCATATTTATTTTACAATTCTACAGGCCTACATCATCTTAAAACACAACTTCTTAAGTTGTTTCTTAAAATAAAATAATCTTTTTTTTTTGTAGATTGCTGACATATAAATATGTCAGACTATTCCAGTCAGATAGATTCCAGTTAAAAATAAGAAATTACAAATATAAGAGATAAATGCATTGGAAAAATATGAATAAAGGAGTATGTAAACATGTAAATTATATACACAATGCTACAATATTTAACACAATATATGTAGATGAATAAATAATAAAAATAAGAATAGAAAATTAAAGATATGTACAAATATATGCGCATCAAACACACAATATCTAACCCAATTTTCTTTTAATTATTTAACTTAAGATTTAATTTAAAATACTACATTTTTAATAATTAGAAAATATTAGATCACATTAAATACTGTGAATAAATGCATCTTTCTGAAACATGTAATTTTGCACCTTTTAGTTAAATATATCGATTCAATGATCAACGATCCAATATCATCGATGCAAAGAGAAAATAACGATTCATATCGTCATCATTAAGATGCACCTTTATTTTAAAATTCCCACTTTATATTAATGCTTTTTATTTAAAAGAATAGATTGTTTTTCTTTTAAATGTCTGGTAGAGCCCAGTTATAAAACGGTCAAATCATATTTTAGTTGCTTTTTGTGAGTTGACATAAATGCAACTGATTGACTGAAATAGACGTTTGATATCGTCTCATATCGATCGCAGACTCTGTGGTATCAGCAAATATCGTATTGTTGTCCAAAGAATCTAAATATATCGTGATGAAACTTGTGATTTGCTCCCTACGTTTAGTAGAGACTGGACACTATTTGTCGCGTATCAAGTCACATTTCAAAAAATGTGTAAAATTTAAGAAAAATAATCTTCTTCTTTCAATACTTCTAACATAAAACAGATATTAGATATGAATCCTTTAATAGTTCTTGTCTGGAGTGTTTGGAGTAACTATATGTGACACCTGATCCCCCTCCTGTAATAATAAAAACAAGAGATATATTTTGACATATGAAGTAAATGTCTTTGTAGTGTGACAGTAAAACCTCCTCGCCGCTCTTCCCTCCTCCAATGACAGCCCCGCACTGATTTATTCTCTGGGATGATTGGCCGTCTGCCGTCTCGTTGACAGCGAACCTTCTTCATCATATCTCCACTTTTCCTCTCCTCCTCCTCTTATTTCTCCAAATCATTTTTCCTTTCATATTAAGTTTTTTTTTCTCTCTCCAGGCCTCCCTCTGCTCTGCCGCTGGGTTTTTATTTGACAGGAAATATTCCAGGCGATGTGGCGTGGTTGTAGATCTCGGGCCGTGGCAGACGCTATCGATCGGGCTGATTTGCATACATAAATCTATTGGCTATCTGACACTTGCCAATATTCTGGGCAGCAGGGAGTGGCGGTGCTGAGTCGGCCAGGTCACATTATCATTGGTGATGGAGCTTTGATGAAGTGTGACAGCGCTGCACAGCTGCTGACTGACTGGACCAAACACTGCACTGTAAAAAATGAAGGGACAACTTTAACAGCAGCATTTGGCTTTTTAAACATACATTTGTCAGGATATATTTAATAATAATTTATAAACACCTGAATGACAATTAACTAATCAATCATGTTAATGAAATCACATTTTAATATGTTATTTCATGTAAATTACCATATACAAAAATCAGAAGTTATTAAAGGCCTTTACGCAGTGGGGGGGGGGGGGGGGGGGGGGGTGGCGTGACAAATAAACTGAACAAAGATGCAAAATACTCGCCTGCAAATATTAAATGTCTTTTATTGTGAAAGGTAAAAATAGAAGGAGTGGATCTGGTCTGCGCTGCCTTTGTCAAGGTTGACAGGAGAGATACATTTTGCCCCCCCCCCAGCGGGTACATTATGTCGACGTTTGTGAACCAAAAATACGTTTTACAAAAATGTTTCATATCAGCCTCGTATCACGCTTGCAGAAACGCACGATGATACGTAGTTTACGTTGTGAAATGATTAGTTAGGTTTAGGCTACAACACTACTTAAGGTTAGAAAAAACATCATGGTTTGTGTTCAAATAATAATAACAATAACGTAACGCAACAACGTAATGCAACAACGTAATGCAACAACGTAACGCAACAACGTAACGCAACAACGTAATGCAACAACATAACGTAACAACGTAATGCAACAACACAACGTAACAATGCAACGTATCAACCGTAACAACATAACTAAGTAAACAAATAAAAAAACGCCCTTAGCGGACTTTCTTACGTAACGCTAAGTAACAAGCATAACAACGTTGTATAACACAATGTTACGTAAAACAAACAACGTTACGTAAAACAACATTACGTAAAACAACGTTACGTAAAACAACGTTACGTAACAAACTTCCTGGTTGAAAGTGTAGATTTAAAATGTTTTCATTGAACAACGAAGGCTTTTGTAAAGACAAAAAAGACATGATAATTTCAATGAATGAATCTGAAATCTTTTCCCAGACCCCCTGGCAGAGTGCCACGGACCCCTGCTGGTCCCCGGACCCCACCTTGAGAATCACTGGTTTAAAGGACACGTATAGAAGGAATAAACAGACGTATAGCTGACTCTCCTTGTGAATTACTGTCCGTCTTGACTTGGTTAGACCAGAGGAGATATTTGTTTTTATTCTGACTTTTAAGTGCCCTCTTTTGAATCAGAGATCAATAATATTTCTTATATTTAACAGGCAGAATCTGACGTGCTGCCGTACCTGGCGATGAGCCTAGAAGGTAACAAACTCCAACCTGACTTCAGGACAAATTGGGTCGTTTTCACAAACAAAAACACAAATCTCCTCCGTCTGAGATCTGCCGGGGAGCGGCAAAGACAAAACACAAGTCCAGGTACGTTTCTTGCTTTTTTTATTAAATCTGGAGAGATCTTTTTACAAATTACAATTACGTCTGTTGGCACAATTAGTCACTGAGTTGATTAAATGATTAATAACAGCTCTTATGATGTGTTTATGTGCAAAAAGTTGGCTTCTAAACAGCATTTGTAATTTATAATACATCATCAAAAACCAGAAATGGCACCAGAGGGTGGAGCTAAGTACAACCGAATGCTGTGAAAGGGTTAAAGTTGTAAAACGAAAACATGGACAACTTCCAGACCGGGTAACGCCGTGGTAGTGACCTGTCAATCACAAGGTAGCCCCGCCCTAAAGCGTCCCCTGCTTTATGGTCTATCTGACTCTAAATGGGACCATAATCTACTAAATGAACATCATGCTGTATTGAAGAAGACTTGAAACTAGAGATTGAGACCATAAACTCATGTTTACAATGTTTACTGAGGTAATAAATCAAGAGAGAAGTAGAAGCTCATTTTCTCATAGACTTCTATACAACCAGACTTCTTTTAGCAACCAGAGGAGTCGCCCCCTGCTGGCTGGTAGAGAGAATGCAGGTTTAAGACACTTCAGCATTGGCTTCACTTCTCAGACCTGGAGGTTGACCACTATTGCAGTATGTACGTGCACTTATGTGTTTCTGCACCATTTTCTTGTGTGCGTGTGTATGTGTGTATGTGTGTGTGCGTGTGTGTGTGCATGTGTGTGTGTGTGTGAAGCAGTGCAGCCTCCAGTTTCTTTGTTTCTGTCGGAGGAAAAGGTCAAAGCAGCAGAGAGAATTAATTGAAGAGTGAGAGAGCACAGCTGCTTCTGTCAGACCAACCAGGCCTCTGTAAGTGTGTGTGTGTGTGTGTGTGTGTGTGTGTGTGTGTGTGTGTGTGTGTGTGTGTGTGTGTGTGTGTGTGTGTGTGTGTGTGTGTGTATGTGCGTGTGCGTGTGTGCGTGTGTGTGTGTGTGTTCAGGGTTTTATGAGCTGCAATTCTGCAACTTATTCAGTCAGATAAAGAACTTGTTTCTCTATCTGTTGTTCAGTATGTGTCCGGTCATATTTTTTAGATGTATCATAAATACGTTTGTAATAATATTCCACGTCAAAAATCAAACATGTCTTTCTGCTCTTGTATAATCAAATGTATAAAGAAAAGAATACAGAGATAAATAAGTTTGGGGAAATAAATAGGGGGTGAAATGCTAAGGGAAAAATCATAAATAAATAAACATAAATAAATACATACATTTAGAAATAAATATAAAATAAATAAATACATACCTTTAAAAATAAATAAGAAATAAATGCAAAAAGAAATACATGAATAAAACTAAATGCAAAAATATATAAGTTAAAAAAAATTATAAAAATAAATACATAGATAAACAAAAATGGATATTAAACGGAATAAATAAATAAGGAAATTAATACATAAAGGTAAAAAAATAAATAAAATTCATAATTTATTTTTTATTTTTTAATAATTTTATTTTTGTCGCTGTGTGGTGCGTTTCTGGCAATAAAAATGAATACAGAAATAAATAAGATTGGGGAAATAACTAAGGAGTGAAATGCAAAGGGAAAATCTTGCAGAAATAAATATATACATGTGCATTTAAAAATAAATATTAAATAAATACATACATACATTTAAAAATAAATACAAATTAAATTAAAAAATAAATAAATGAATTAAAAATTAAAAAAATAAATAAATAAAGGGCAAAATTAAACAGAAGAATAAATGATTATTAATGGTTACATTTATTTTTAATATTATTTTTGCTACATTTAATGACATATTTATTGATCGAGTGATTTATTTACTTATTTATTTATTTTTTTATATTGGCAGGTTCCGTCACCCAGGAGGCCGCTGTTTGTGTCCCATGTGAAACTAAAAGTCAACGTTCACTTATTTTAATTCACGTCTGTCACTTAATAAATAAATACAAATATATGCAAAAATAAATAAATTAATTCAAAAATATAAAATAAATAAATAAAATGGAAAACCGAAAAGAAGAGTAAATATATAAGGAAATTAATACAAAGATAAATAAATAAAGAATAAAATTAAAACAGAAACATCAATTTATGTCACATTTTATGGCTACATTTATTTTTAATATTTCTTTTGATACATTTAATGACATATTTATTTGTTTATTGAGTCATTTATTTATTTATTAATATTTTTTTTATTTTGGCAGGTTCCGACCTCCATATAAAACTGTTTAAAACTGCGAGAGTAATCAGGGAGAAAATACATTTCCCTTGAAACATAATTGAGAATGCAGTTTAGTTGTATAGGAATGTAATTTTGTAGGAGACGGGGTTGGATATGTGTGTATGCTCCTTTAGCTTTTTACAGTATTTTCTCTCTGTGTGTGTGTTTATGTGTATGTGCTCCTGATTGTATGTATAAGTGTGTGTGTGTGTGTGTGTGCGCGCGCTCCCTCATTACCTGGCAGTGTTCCCGGTGTTGTCGTCGTGGGAACGCACCGTGACAACCTGCTGCTTTGGTATGCAGGAGAACAGCGCTGATGGCGGAGCCGAGTTAATAGCTCTTCTGTGGCGACGCTCTGATCCTTCAGCACCCCCCCCCCACACCTCCAACCCCACCACACCGTGATACAAACACCGAGTGGCACAATTTAATGAAGTTCTGTTCTTTAAAGCAAGTGGCGGTTTGCGGGGATGGAGGGATGGAGGGATGGAGGGATGGAGGGACGGAGGGACGGAGGGGAGGTATGAGAACCTCTCTGCTCCTTCAGCTCATCTGTTTCTTTGAATAGTTTCCACGAGCCGATCGATGCGCCGGTTTTCTCCTGGCCTTTCAGCGCTGTCAGCCGTCATTGAGGGATGCAAATTCACGTCAGAAACTGGCCTGACACTTTTCCTGTCGGCCCCCCCCACCCCCCGGCGCTCGAAAACGCCGCGGCTCAGCAATAAACGGGGTGAAGGCCTCGTTTCTCAGAAGGCCGACGGAGAGAGAGAAAGAGAGACCTTTTCCATCAACGTTTTCTCTCTCCATCCTGACAAGATGAGGATGTGAAAGGACACCCGGTAAAGTTCATCTCTCTCTCCAGATGGAGAGGCGGCCAAGTCAGGAGAAAACAGGAATAAGTTCTCTGACTGTCGAGGTGAGGCGAGGAGAGAGATAATTGTGATGCTACCAAACTAGAACCGGAATAATATGAAAGATAACGGATGACAAAACTGGAGAAAGAAAATCCCTCATTTCAAAACGTGCTTTTATATTTTCCTCCAGATGTTTGGAGGTTCAGAGCACCTGAGAAAAGGCTTCACAGACGAGGACGCCATCGTCATATCTATTACACATATCTGTCCGTAAACAAATAGAAAATCCACTGGATCACTGTGATGTCACTTCCAGGTCAAATCAGTGCATTTTATCTCTCTGTCTGCGTGCAAAGAAAATAAATTAAAGTTAAAAGTGAGAATGAGCAAGTAGAAGGATGTACAGCAAAGAAAATCACACAGCTCACCTAAAGATTTTAGAAAACTCGGGCCGGGTATCATTAAAAGAAGTACCAACACCAGTGACCTTAAAGTGATACCGATACCAATAGAGTACTTCCTTCGGTACTTCCATCATGTGAATGGAAGCATTCAGTTGTGTTAAAGGTCACCACCATCGCATTTATTTTATCAGACGCCACAGCCGTGTAGTGTAGCCGTACTTTCCACCGTTTTGGTGACATCTCACACGTCGCATTAAAGGACCAGTGTGTAACATTTAGGGCTATCTATTGGCCGAAATGGAATATAATATTAATAACTATGTTTTCTTTCACTTCTTTAGTATGCTTGGCACACAGGAGAGGCTTCAGTTGGTTGTAATATCCTCACCTCAACGCTAGATACCTCCAGGTCCTCCACACTGGACCTTTAAATCAACACTTACAAACTATACAAATAGTCATTTTTAAAACAGGATCGATCGCAGGTATCGTTTTACTGGAGAAGTTTCAATACTACTTGGTGCTGGGTTATTTTGTTTGATGCTTTAAAGGAAAAGAAAAGTGAGAAATGTAAAAACGTTGGCATTGAAAGTAAAAAAAAAAAGCATAACTCTGCTGCTACCGATGCTGACCGTACTCCGTCAGATATTTCTGCAGAGAAAAGAGAGAGAGTCTGAGACAAAAGACAAAACGAAACAGACCTTTTTGTAGAAAGTTTGGTCAGTCCATCCTGACAGAATGAGAACGTGAAGCTCTCTGTAAAGTTCACCTCCGTCAGAAACAACAAATTAGGAAAAAAGTACAAAAGCGGAAAAAAGGAGGTAAAAAAGACCTCATAGGAAGGAAACGTGGTAAGTCACCTCAGATACTGCTGTGGATATTTGATTTCACAACATTTAAGTGTGTCAAGAACAGGCAGCTACCTCCGGGGTCTGAGAGTGAAGCCAATGCTGAAGTGCCTTAAACCTGCATTCTCTCTAACAGCCAGCAGGGGGCGACTCCTCTGGTTGCTAACAGAAGTCTGATTGTATAGAAGTCTCTGAGAAAATGAGCTTCTACTTCTCTCTTGATTTATTACCTCAGTAAACATTGTAAACATGAGTTTATGGTCTCAATCTCTAGTTTCAAGTCTTCTTCAATACAGCATGATGTTCATTTAGTAAATGATGGTCCCATTTAGAGTCAAATAGACCATAAAGCAGGGGATGCTTTAGAGCGGGGCTACCTTGTGATTGTAAGGTCGCTACTACGGCGTTGCCCGGTCTGGGAGTCGTCCGTGATTTTGTCGTAGAACTTTAACCCTTTCACAGTGTTTTCACTTCATTAAAGTTAATTGTATTTTTTTTTTTGGTCGCCTAAAAATTTCTTATTCAGTGTTTGGTTGTACTTAGCTCCACCCTCTCATGTCTCTTCTGGCTCCAAAAAAACAAGATGGCAACGGCCCAAAACAACAATGGTGATGGCCCAAAACCAAGATAGCGATGGCCATAAAAAAAAAGTCGTAATATTACGAGAATCAAGTCATAACTTTACGAGAAAAAAAGTCGTAATATTGAGGGAAAATAAATAAATTAGAAACACCCCCCACTGCTCCAGTCCTCCAGAAGCTCCTCCACCTGACCCCCGTACCCTACCTTCCTCTCATCCCTCCTGGCATGAAGAAGCTTTGGGAGAAGAAGCTCACAGAGGAACCAGGATAGTAGGAGAACTCTTTACTCCTCTTGACCCACTTTAAAGTTCCTCACTGAACTGAAGCGCTCTAAACTATCAGACTAGGTCAACAGCTCCAGTTCCTCCGGCTGCTGCTGGACGAGGGTTTAATGTGTCGCGTGTAAAGAGTCTAAAGATCTGAGGTGATCAGTTCCTTTATTTTGGGGGTCTTGTTTATTAATGAGGGTGAGATGGAGAGTGAGATTAAGAGGTGGATCATCTGACTTATAAAGTGTATAAATATATAAATACAGAAAGGTCTTCGCTGAGATTTGACCCTGATGAGTTTTCAAGACTTAGCAGATGAAAGTTTCTCCTCTTCTCCGCCTCTCCCTTTCATCTCTTCTCATTTCCTTTCCTCAGCTCCTCGTCATCTCCTTTCCTTTCATCATCATTTTCCTCATCTTATCTCCTTCCTCCTCAACCTTCCTCCTTTTCTTGTTTCCTCCTCTCTTCCCTTTTTTACCCCCTTATTTCTCCTCCTCTCCTCTTCTTTCATCCTCCTCATCCTCTCTCTCTTTTTCACCTGTTATCTCGTCTCTTCCTCACCTCCTCTTCCCTCTTTTCACCTCCTATCTTCCTTCTCTGTCGTCTGTCTCCTCTGTCCTATCTCCTCTCCTCGTTTCCTTTCCTCCCTTAACCCCTTCTCCCCTCATCTTCACTCTCATTCACTCCTCTTTTCCAACTCTCCTTTCTCTTCTCCTCTTTTGACCTCCTTCTATCTCTGATCAGCTTCTGCTCTTCCTCCTCAGATCATCCTTTTCTCTTTCCTCCCACTTTTCTTTCCTTCTCTTCTTCAGTCTCACCTCCTTTTTGTTGCTTCTCCTTTCATCTTCTCCCCTTTTCATTTTCTGTTCTTCTACTGTTTCTGTTCTCTCTCTCCTTCCTCCCGACATCATGCTTTTCTTTTTCTCATCTCCTCTCCTCTTCACTTTCCTTCTCTCCTCTCTCCTTACCACCTCTTGTTACTCCTTTCTTCCTTGTCTCCTCTCCTTTCTCTTCTCCTCTTTTGACCTCCTCACCTCCTTTTATCCTTTCATCAACTCTTCCTCGCCTCCATCTTCCTTCTCTCTCTTCTCCTTTCCTCGGCCATCACCTTGTCTCCTCTCTCCTTCCTCCCTAAATCCTTTTCTTTTTCTCATCTCCTCTCCTCATTTTCTTTCCTCCCTTAACCCCTTTTCACCTCAACTAATCTTCACTCTCCTTCTCTCCTCCTCTCCTTTCTCTTCTCCTCTTTTGACCTCCTCACCTCCTCCTATCTTTCATCATCTCCCTTTTTCATTTCCTCCTCTGTTATCACCTTGTGTCCTCTCTCCTTTCTCCCTAAATCGTCCTTTTCTTTTTTTTCATCTCCTCTCCTCTTCACTTTCCTTCTCTCCTTTCACCTCACCACCTCCCATGAGTCCTCTACTCCTTCTCTCCTCCTTCTCTCCTCTCCTCTCCTCTTCTCTTACTACCTCCTCATCCTTTTTCTCATCCCATCTTTTCTTTCATTCTCTTCACCTCTTCTCCTTTTCCCTTTATCTCATCAACTCCTCCTCGCCTCCATCTTCCTTCTCTCTCTCTTCTCCTCTCCTCTGTTACCACCTTGTCTCCTCTCCCCTTTCCCCCTAAATCTCTCTCTCATCTCCTCCTTTAAGCCCTTCTCACTTCATGTTCACTTTCCTTCCCTCCTCTTCTTTCTTTCCTCTTCTCCTCTTTTGACCTCCTCACCTCCTCCTATCTGCTCTCATCAGCTTCTGCTCTTCCTCCTCAAATCATCCTTTTCTCTTTCCTTCTCTTCTTCAGTCTCACTTCCTCCCATCTTTCATCTTCTCCCTTTTTCATTTCTTCCTCTGTTATCTCCTCCTCGCCTCCTTCTTCCTTCTCTCTCTTCACCTCCTCCTCTCCTCTGTTATCACCTTGTCTCCTCTCTCCTTCCTCCCTACATCATGCTTTTGTTTTTCTCATCTCCTCATCTCCTCTCCTTTCCTTTCTGCTTCTTGTCTTCTCTCTCACCTCACTTCTTAGTACTTCTACCTTCCCTTCATCCTCCTCCTCCTCCTCCTCCTGCTCGCCGCCTTCGGCTTATTAAGATTTCAAAGATACAAATGGCGGCGGGCTGATTGCTTTCAGGGAATCTGCCTTTAATAATTACAGGTGGAGGAGCTCGGGGTAGCGTTGGCGGAGCACAGACTAATGGAAAACTAGATTTTTTCACTGAATTAGAGCGAGGAGGGGGGGATCCATATATTGACAAGCCATCAGCGGGCCGTAGATCAGGACAAGTGCTTCGGACTTGTCGGAGGCGGCGGCGGCAAACTGGCTCTGATGCTGCGTGGCATCTCGCTACGCTTCCTGCAGCCACCGCCGGGCTGCGAGGAGGAGGATCAAACCCACCTTCATCTCCAGGACTGTGGATGGAGGAGGAGGAAGAGGAGGAAGAGGAGGAGGAGGAGGAGGAGGAGGGGAGTTAAAAGGCCGCAGAGTTAACCTTTTTTTCTGATGACTCCCTCCTCCTCCTCCTCCTCCTCCTCTTCCTCGTCTCCTCGTCTCCTCGTGGAGGACCTGAATCAAAATGTAAATGCTGGAGCCTCTGAGGGAAGCGGCGCTCTGGGATTCTGCTCCTATTGATTATATGAAGTGAGTCGGAGTCGCTCTGTTCAACAACCAAATGTGTTTTCCCCCGATGCTCTGTGACAGGAATTACCCAGAGTTCAGCTGGGCTCTGGGCTCGGTTTGCTAATGACATTTCTGCTCTCAGAGAGCGCGCGCGCACACACACACACACACACACACACACACACACTCACTTTGGCATAAAATTCAAGGACTCTTAATGATTTTCAGGATCCGATTTACCTAAAAAAATAAATAAAAAAGAGGCGTTTTTCTATAACATGACGAGACGCTGGTGAAGAAAAAGACAAGTCAGATGCATCATAGATTTTCAAGATAGAATAAAAAGACATAGTGGATTTATTGGTGGAAATAGTAATAAAATTGTAAAAATATAATATTAGATGTTCCCTGATTCTGTAATGCTAATCAGACTCAAAAAACAAAACACAAAACATTTATATTCTTACATCTTTACCACAACAAAGTAGTTTGTCCTGCTGCTGGTCGTGTGTAATTCAAAAGGGTTTAACCACTGTAAGCTCAGGTTCAGGTTCTAGCGTAGGCGGTCCTCTAAACTAACGGTATCGTGATATACCGGTATTGACGATAACCGTCACATTTAAAAATGAAATATTGACACCATGTTAATTATACACATGTGATCATATTGTTTAAATAGTCCAGCGCCTCTTAGGGTTTTATTTCACAAGCCGTTGTCCGTTTGTCTGAATCAGAGTGAAATTGATCATTTTGGTTTGTTTTCTATTTAGTCTTCAAAATGCACAAATTAAAGATTCAAGATATTTATTGTCACGCCGGATATACAGGTACGATCATGTGAAATACTTTTTGCTGGGAAGCTCCATTAAAAAGAATAAGTTATATTACAATAATAAAAGGAAATACTTTGTACAAGGGCATATTAAGAACATATATATATATATATATATATATACAGGATAAGAGGCAGTGAGATAAATATAGAAGCAGAGTTGGGTACTATAAAAATATTGCACAGGCATTTTTTTTTTTTTTATATTGCACATATTGTATTGATTCAAGTGTTGCACGTTTATTACACTTTTTGTGAGAGAGTGTTGTATGAATTATCTATTCAAGAGTCTGATGGCCTGGGGGGAAAATGGTTTGTCAGTCTGCTGGTGTGAGTCCTCCTGGGGGTCCCGGATCTTCTTCCAGAGAGCAGGAGGGAGAACAGGCTGTTGTGGGGGGGTGTCGTGTCCTTAATGACCCTCAGGGACTTCCTGAGGCACCGCTGGGTGTACAGCTCCTGCAGGCCGGGCAGCTCGCACCCGGTGATGTGTTGGGCGGAGTGCTCCACCCTTCTCCAGCGCCTTACGGTCCACGTTGGTGCAGTTGCCGTACCAGGGGGTAAAGCAGCCTGTCGGGAGGCTCTCTACGGTGCCTCGGTAGAAGTCCCTGAGGATTTGTGGTTCAAGTCCAAAGAGGACCAAATAAATAAAATGAAGATGCTGAGGGGCGTGTATGAAGGAGTGAATTTATCTGTTTCGTCTTGAGAGCTGCCACTTCTACGCCGGGAATCACAGACTTTGATATATTGCTGTTGAAGTGTTTTCTCTTTGACTCGGCACTGATCGACTGCACACAAATCGTTTCTCCTTCAGTTTATCACGAATGACATAAACGCCACTATTTTTGTGGACTTTATTGCCAGATGTCAAGCAAACACCAAACTTCTGCAGGAGTCCAGGTTCGTCCTCCCACTCATGTTAACCGGTCGTTTACCTGCGTCCAGCTCAACAAATGCTGCTCAGGCATCCTGCGTTTTGGTTCTCTTGGAAACGGTCTGAGACTGCTTGCGAGAGCTGGTCTCAGACCGTGGTATCGGTTGTTTCGGTCCGCACCAGAGTACGATTACTGCGTTCACAAGTGAGAAACAGGCGATCAGAGAGGGGAGAGGACGGGAGATGGAGAGACAGTCAGCTGGACTCAGTGCCTGTTGGTGGGGTCTTTCAGTGCCGCTAGCCAGCGCTGCAGTAACGTTACTGATCTCTGTTTCAGCGTCAATGTCGTTCTTGATTTTAAGACTTCAGTATTGGATTGACTGTTCAGACCTGGAGGTAACCATCTAGGTACAACTCATAAAAGTGTTGAAAAGCACAGATCAATTACTGCCAGATCCGGATTTATTGAAAGATTTAATTCAACCAAACAAAATAACTGAACCTGCAGATTCTACAACACGTTCCTGTTGCTGAACAATAACTTCATTCATCCTACACACAGTTGTGAGTCATTATTTGTCAGAACCAGCCGTTTGTTTTAGAAACCACCGAGCTGAAGCCATGACCATGACCTCTGACCTTTGTGTGGGGGGAGGGAAGACAACAGAAGGATCAATGAAGGATCACATCATTACAACAAAGCTTTCTGTGATGCAGCCGAACAATAAAACACAACAACCATGATTGAAGTCATCAGTAGACTCGTATTTATCTTGATTGAGTGATATTACTTGACTCCCTGACAGTTATCGTGTTATTGATATGAGGTTAATTAAACATTATTTGACAATTTATGACATTTCCAACTATTTAAATGGTCAATTTGTATCCGTTTTGTTTTTTACTATGATCACTTTCCATTCAAGTTATTATTGAGATATCTCCACTTACAAGCTTTGTCTGCAGCTTTTAACCACATCTCACTGTCATCAGCAGATGTTTCCTCAGTTATCACCACAAAAGCTCGAGTTTAGATTATTTAGTTGAAGTGTGGAATGAATTTTAATGCTCAGATTTTTATTCTAATTTCTAACTAATAAACGCTGAACTGAAACTAGCTGTAAAATGACGGCATCTTCATCTAAACTGAATGCCATTTTGGCCGTCGCCATCTTGTTTTTTTTGCCGTCGCCATCTTGGTTTTTGGCCGTTGCTATCTTGATTTTTGGGCGTCACCTTCTTGGTTTTTGGTCGTTGCCGTCTTGTTTTTTTGCAACCAGAAGTGGCACGAGAGGGTGGAGCTAAGTATAACCGAATGCTGAATAAGACATTTTTAGGCGACCAAAATGGTTCTAATTAACGTTGGTGAACTGAAAACAACTTCATCTGAACTGAATGTTTTTGTAAGAAGTGTCTCTCAGACTGGAGCTGCAGTAAAAACCCTCTCAGCCTCCATTAAACGTCAGTTAGCAGAGCAGCAGGCGGTCCGATCCCCTCAGGAGTTCATATATTTTACTGTAAACACTGATGTTAAAGCTCAGCTCTAATGCTTTCAGCAGGGGGGGTACAGGGGTGGGGGGGGGGGGTTCAGTCCGCCAAACGGAAATTAAATTTTCATGCTTGCTGCTGTACAGTAAACACACCACGTCCAGGACTCAGAGTTTGTGTATCTTAAAAAGTCCATGTGAGGTAATTTTGTGGTCGTGTAGGAGGGGGGGGGGGCTCCTCTCATATTTGGGTGGTATGATCGGTTGTGTTGTGTGTGCTGTAGCGAGGCGATGCAGCTGACCGATCCATCCATCATCGGCTCGTAGTCTCTCTGCTGCTCGCTCCTCAAACTCGGTTTTTGTTTGGAAACCATCCATCATATTCCTGAGCATGACACGCCGGCCACAAGACATCCCGACCACGGCTACACAATGTATGTGTGTGTTTCCTGCTACGCGGTCATGTATGTGTGCTGCGCATTAAAACAACTCTGTACCCTAAAAAAACAACATAACAAAAACCCCAATCTAAAATAGTTCTCATGGTATTTTCACACGGCTGAATTCACCAGCGTGAAGAAGCTGAATGTTTTTTAATTTAACATAGATAAATATTTTCCACCAAAATCTGTGAATTTAACATGTTAATCTCTGCTGGACCGACCGCGGCAAATAAAGAGTTTAACAGGTTACATTTATATGCTTACATACACAAATAGAAACTGCAGGGGCCGTCCATATACCGCCAACAAAGAGTCTTCTTAAAGGAGTTCTTCACCCCCAAAACCACTATTTGTATATCAGTTACTCAAATCCGACCTGTGGCCCTTTGCTGCATGTCATCTCCTCTCTCTCCCCTTCTCAACACTATCACTATCTCTATCAAATAAAGGCAAAAAGCAACAATAATATCTTTAAAAATAAAATAAAAAATAAATAAAATAAAAAGTAAATAAAATAAAAAATAAATAAAATAAATAAATAAAATAAATAAAATAAATAAAATAAATAAAATAAATAAAATAAATAAAATAAAAAATAAACGGAGTCAGTGTTGATGCGTTGAAGTAACGGGGGCCTCGTTTAACAACAGCAAAACTATATCAAAACATCCGCTTTATCACAACTTGTGCAGTATAATCCAACTCTTTCGTATGCGCACTACTTCCCAAACACATGCATCTTCACTAAAACCTGACTGTTTAAAACTCTTCTGCATGAACCATCAGGCGAGTCTGAAATATAGTCTGAACTCAGCCTCCAAAGTCTTGAATACCTTGTAAGATAACTGAAGGATCTTGTGTGCACCATCTTCCAAGACTTTGGGATTATTTATTCAGCCAACAATAGAAATATACTTAAAATTAAATTTAAAAAATTGCAGATGTAAACGAATTCTGGGTCGTCACCATGTGGGTCTCTTGGTTGTTACTTCATTATCCCCCTCAGTGTGTATTGTATATGTATGAGGGCATACTGACCTTTTATTCATGAAGATTTTCTTTATAATTGAGGCCGTAAAAATCTACTTTTTGTAAGAGGACAACATGATGTGGACCAGACCAGACCTGAACTAGCTCTAACATCAGCCTGTGTTTGGCAGTTTTGTAGTTTCACATTCAACAGAAGCTGAGAAAGAAACTAGATTTTAAACTCCAGGACGATAATTTACTCTCAGAGAAATGGAGCATAAATTCAGACGCTGCAATTCGTTTTTTTTTTGTTTTACCTCGAGACAGGCCGGCCCTCTTTATCTAGGCCTCTCTCTCTCTCTCTCTCTCTCTAACGCTGGCCTGCTTCCCGTACATCTGCGCACTCAAAGCTACAAATGATGTGATTATGATATATCATGTAACAGAGAAAGTCTCTTTGTTTCTGCCGTTAAAAAGAAAGAAATCGATAGCGGGGGTGGCGCGGGGCCGCGAGGGGCCTTGAGGGGCCGCGGCGTCTCCTCTGGACTGACCAGGTAAGGGTTAGGCCCGGCCGGGGGTTTTTGGCGGGGGCTCAGAAAATGCTGATTCTACATTTAGCCTGACAGTGATGCATGCCTCGGCCTCGCCGTCCGGTTAGCCCGGTACCTGAGGGTCCGGCCGAGGAAGATCAGCTGCAGACCGGGACGAGGTTAAGGATGGAGGAGGAGCAGAGGTGGGAGGCCGGGAACCCGGGATTATTTTTAGAGCCAGCGGAGTCTGGGAGGGAGGAAAGATGGAGGAGACGGAGGGAGTATTTTTTTATGAGGGTGGGAGACGAGGGAGTTGAAGAGAGAGAGAGAGGAGAAGCTGAGATAATTCTGTGAGGAAGAGGAGAGATGTTTTAGGAGTCCCGAAGAGAGAGAACAACATATATCGTCAAGAAGTGAAAGTCAATTGTTCGTTCCAGCGCCCAGCAGCAGAGCTACGCTTCTGCCATTTTGGACTGAAAGCGACTACCGGACGCCAGTAAAACGTCCGCCCACAAAGAGCCGTACGAAAGTTAAACTAAATAAGTTCTATTCTACTGTCATATTCTACCAAAATGGCCTGTGAGTCAGAAAACACCAGACTTTCCAGAAGTCAACGTTGATTTTTTTGGTCACATAACTTTCGTAATTAAGTAACAAGTTGTTTCAACCCAAACTACCATCTTTTCCTAAACCTAACTAAGTAGTTTCCTGTGAAGACTGAAGTTTATTTTGAAAAGTATGCATGCTTGTAATGAGCAAAAATTGACACGTGTTGCTGAACATTCGTAGGAAAACCTTTCATATATAGGATGCTTTGACTTATTTTTAGCCCAACAATTATGTTTCCCTAAACCTAACTAAGTGGTTTTGTTGCCTAAACATAACCGCGTCCATTTCACAGTAACAACGTGGTGGTAAATGACACACAAAAAGCCTAAAATGCGTAAATCATGACACACTTAATGTCCTTCAAATGTTATTTATACGCCTCCCCATGAGATCAGGTTGAATAATATATAATAATATATAATAATATCTGTTGTTTTTCTTATTAACACGTTTTGTGTTTTTGCCACCAGCGTTCCCGTCATACAGCGTTCCCATCATGCAGCACTCCCATCATGCAGCGTTCCCATTATGCAGCGTTCCCATCATGCAGCACTCCCATCATGCAGCGTTCCCATTATGCAGCGTTCCCATCATGCAGCGTTCCCATCATACAGTGTTCCCATCATGCAGCGTTCCCGTCATGCAGCGCTCCCATCACATGACCCAGACTGTGAACTTCACCCTTCAAACACACAGTTCAGGTACGTCTCTCTCATCAGGCTGAACACTACTTTAATATGTGAATCTCTTCTGAATGACTCACCTGTGGGCTTCACCTGTTTTCACTGCTTTAAGCTTAAAGGCAAATCTACACCATGAAGTCGTGCTGTAGTATCTACTAGCAGCAGCTCTATAACCACGGATGTACGAACACAGGTCATCTGGATTCTTCTGATAATGAAGAAAAACATAATTTAGAAAGAAGATGAATATGTTTCCTTCAGTTTGAGAGAAGTAAAAACCTTCATCTTCCCCTCCACCACACACTCTCCCCTCCTCTCCCTGTTTGTGATGTTGACCTCCGACCTCCGACCTCTCGGTGGAGCGTGTCGAGGGTCATCATTAGACTGGTCTGGAGCCTGTGGGAGACACCCAGCACACCCTCTCTCTCCAGGTAGGAAGACTTGATGGGTCGATGTATTGAATTACTATTACTGCCTCTTCTCTTCTGTGAGTCACCGGCTGCTTGGTGGCTCGGTGATTTTACTAATCAACATTATTTGACTTGAAGAGCGTCATCTTTATTTGAACGTAAAGCTGAACTAAAGTTATCTTTGACAGCCCTATATCAGAGAAATATACTTGGTTATTACCAGATAAAGATCTTACAAACTGAAGATCAGACTGATTTGATGAAGAGGTCAAAGCTACGTGACGGGGACTTCCTTCAATATGGGAATGAAGTCAACAAACGGAGTCTGTTCACCGTAGACGACAACAACAACAAAGAGTAGGATTGGTTGAGGAGGCTGAAAAGCTGGCAGACGGTGCAGCTGGCCCAAAGTTAAAAATAAGGCGGAGGTCCCAGCAGAGAGCGTGTAAATCCTCCGACAGGATGGATGTAGCTGTCGTTACTGCTGCTGCTGCTGCTGCTGCTGCTGCTGTTGTTGTTGTGTCCACCGCTGCTTGTAGAGACAATGGTGTTAATGAGCCTCACATATCAACCCCAGCACACTCCATCCTCTCCCTGTGAGGGGGTGTGTTGGTCAGCGGTGGTATATCTCAGTGTGAAGGGTGGCTTCTGCTTCTGTTTGTCTTTAGTGGTGTTTAGAAGCCGCTCAGACACCGACTGAACAACTGATACACACTCAGACAGCAGGATGGACTGACAGCTGGTAGCGTAGCATCGGTATATACAAGTCATATAAATGTTATTTTCTCCATTTATACAGATTTATATCATCTAGCACACTAGTTCCCAATCTGGGGGTCCAGACCCCCACTAGGGGTTCTTGATTTTAAAGGCCCTAACTCTCCAACCCGCCTCACATCGCCTTGTCTCGGCCGACAAGTTTCACTCGAACACACCGCAAGGACGACAGCCGACGGCCAGTTAGCACGTACGTTCTGCGCCTGCGTGAGGTGAAATAACTCTCCACACCAGCAGGCGGCGGTAGTCTGTGTTCATCATTCAGAAAGAGGAAACAGGAAGAGCGAGGACGGAGGATATACAAGCCGTTGTTATGATACGTACAAGAAACAAAGCCGACCGTCTTCACAACACTCTCACTCACCACTTAGCTTCATTCCAGATGTTCATGTTGCTGTGAAAACATCTGGAATGACCAGATGAGATGAAGATGAAAACTGAGAAGAGTCTTCTGTGATTTTCCTCTTGACTTTACTCACTTCTGTTTCTCTTCTCGTGCACTGATTTGTTTAAGATGAACAGCCAATCAGAGTGATTTATTTCACTGACGAGCGCCGCCACCAATTCAACGCGCTGAATCGGCTGAAAAAAACTCTGACACGGGCAGACTAGAGCCGACGGTGCGGGACACACCGCAAAATCTAGACCGACGCTCACCGACGGACCCAAACTGTCCGCCGGCCGACCGTCAGCTCGGTGTGTCAGGAGCTTTAAGGACATAAAGACAACCTTTCAAAAACATATTCAGTTGGCCTACATCTCATCATTTCATTCAACTAAATGAAATAGAACACCAGTTCTATTCACAGAGCGTTCCCTCTCTGCTGATCAGCCTCGTCCTGCACTAGAAACATAAGCAGTGTCAGAGAGCGTCAGGGAGAAGAAAACACCCTGGTTAAGGATGTATTAGGGCTGTCTAAGTTAACGTGGAAACGCAAATTCCTTTTAACGCAACTAACTTCTTTAACACATTAACGCAGTTTGTGATTTTTAGGTTGTAGCAGCTCAGTTTTAAAGACACACCTTGATGAATCCATCGGTACCAACCATGTCATACTAGCTTGTCGCAAAGGAGGTTCACTAACGCTCCAAATTTTGTCGAGGAAAAACTGTCATGTCCATTTTCAAAGGGGTCCCTTGACCTCTGACCTCCAGATATGTGAATGTAAATGGGTTCTATGGGTACCCACGAGTCTCCCCTTTACAGACATGCACACTTTATGGCACAATATTTATATTTGAGCATATTGTTTTATGGTAAATGCAGTACCTGTGAGGGTTTCTGGACAATATCTGTCATTGATTTGTGTTGTTAATTGATTTACAATAATACATATATACATACATTTACATAAAGCAGCATATTTGTCCACTCCCATGTTGATAAGAGGATTAAATACTTGACAAATCTCCCTTTAAGGTAGATTTTGAACAGTGGTGCGTTCGCTGTCTGTCAGCAGCAGGATCTGGTAGAAATTCTCTGTTGGAGTCAGACTCAGGTTTGCCATCTGTCAGCTCTGATGGCCCGGCTATCGATCCGACGCCGGGGTCACACCAGGACCCTGACCCCCCCACATCACTGCCTGACACACACGCACACACACGCACACACACACACACACACACACACACACACACACACACACACACACACACACACACACACACACACACACACACACACACACACACACACACACACACACACACAGAGCGGCAGGTTTAGGTATGTGACAGTAATGTGACAGTCATTTTCCCAGTGTGATGGCTGTCAGTGTCAGCAGCCTGCTGAGCGTCACTCCTAACCTTTTTATCCTCCACACCGACCCGATCAAACGCCAACAACCTCCATCACGGGCTGGACCCCATGCTGTGTGTGTAGGTGTGTGTGTTGGTGTGTGTGTCAGTGTGTGTGTATGTGTGTGTGTGTTAGCTGCTATAATTAGGCCGGTTTCTCTGACTTCTTCTCACTTATTTCTGACATGTCTGCGTTTAATTTCAGTTAACATGCACCCTTTATTATTCTTTTTTTAACACAACACAGAGAAGTCAAATGAATCTCACAGAGTACGACTCCTCCTCCTCCTCCTCCTCCTCCTCCTCCTCCTCCTCCTCCTCTTCCTCTCCTCCTCCTCCTCCTCTTCCTGCTCTTCCTCCTCCTTCTCCTCCTTCTCCTCTTCCTCCTCCTCCTCCTCTTTCTCCTCATTCTCCTCCTCTTCCTCCTCCTCCTCCTCATTCTCCTCATTCTCCTCCTCTTCCTCTTCCTCCTCCTCTTCCTCCTCTTCCTCCTCCTCTTCCTACTCCTCCTCTTCCTCATTCTCCTCCTCCTCCTCTTCCTCCTCCTCATTCTCTTCCTCCTCCTCTTCCTCTTCTTCCTCCTCCTCCTCCTCCTCATTCTGCTCCTCCTCCTCCTCCTCATCCTCTTTCTCCTCCTCCTCCTCCTCCTCTTCCTCTTCTTCCTTCTCCTCCTCCTCCTCCTCCTCCTCCTCCTCCTCCTCCTCATCCTCTTCCTCCTCCTCTTCCTCCTCCTTCTCCTCCTCCTCCTCCTCCTCTTCCTTCTCCTCCTCCTCCTCCTCCTCCTCCTCTTCCTCCCTCCCTTCGATCCACACTTTGAAAAACCCTGATCGGCAGATCACCCGTCCTGCAGCGTCCTGCAGCGTCCTGCAGCAGCTGGGACGTCCAGCAGGAGAATCAGCAGACGGGAACAACATTGAACTGGAATTGATGCTCGATTAGGAGTTCGCTTTAATGAGCAGAAAAGCTGTTTTTTCCTTTTCTCCAGTTTCCCTGCAGCTGCAGCTGATCTGTTCAGATTACGCAGCATCGACAGTGAGAGGCTAAACTTCAAGTCGAAAACAGTGTCAGTAAATAAAATGAGAGCTGGTGTCTGTGCTTCAGGTGGTTCCAGGTCGCAGGTTCGATCCCTGCAGTGTCTCTTCTATCCATCCCTGTCCAATGAAACGAGGCTCCGGGCCGACCTCTGACCTCTGACCCCTCCGGTGAAACAACGACACGTCTAAGGTACACTCTGTTTCTCACATGGTTAATGATTAAACTGCTCTGAAGGGATTATTCATGTAAACCCTGGGACACTAAAAACATTCACTCCTTTTCTCTCTCTATTATCTATTTTATATCGCTGTGAAAACATCTGCATCAAACATCTGGATTTATTCAAGTTTCTCTCCAAAAACTGCATTTTACAAGATTACATTTGAACACATCATGATAACGTTAGAATTCACCTTCACCCAATACTGTTTTTACTGAATAGAGCCTGAACACACCATAATGTCAAATCAAATCAAATCAATAGTGTCTCCCGTGTTGAAGTCAGCAGGACGAGAGCTAGTTAGCGTTAGCTGTTAGCAGCCGGTAGTAAGGGTGTGCGAAAATATGGATACACATGAGTATCGCGATATTATGTTTGGCGATACTGTATCAAATCTCCAAAACGCTGTATCAAATTTCTTTTTTTACAATTTCGGAGGTTGAGTTGGGTTCAGTTTTAAATCTAGAGGGAAGATAGTGGTATCATCTGAAACTAGAGAACCTAAAGAATCCATCGGTACCAACCATGTCACACTAGCTTGTTGGGAAGGAGGCTAAATAACGCTCCAAACTTACACTACATTTTGGCGAGGACACTACTACTCGCACACGGACTGAAAACATTCCTTTTTAGCAGAACCTGTGACTTTTAACTAACCTGCTGGCTGCTGCTTTTATGCTCTTATTTTTATGATGTTAGCTTTTCATCTGTTTTTTATATTGATGCTTTTCCTTGTAGCACTTTGAGATTTGTGAATTTAAAGTGCATTACAAATAAAATGTATTATTTATTAATATTATTAAACGCAGAACAGAATGTCTGGAGTGCGAATTTGACCTGGAAAGCTTTGGCAGCGCTCCAGTTGTTGTCTGTCGGCCGTAGCAGTCGGCTTTTAGCCGGTTAATGGAGCTCAATGGACAACGATTTGTGTCAAACTGTAAGCCGACACTGTTAAACTGAAGTCGGGTATATTTGTGGATGCACTTCAAACATTTAACTTATGACGGCATCACATGACTGTGTCGAACGGCGAGTCCGTTACATTTACATCACAGACATCTATGATTTTATTTTTTTCATTATTTATGTTTTATTGATAATATGTCAGTAGCCTATTTGAGTGCCTTAACTGTTACAGTAAGAGTTATGGCAGATGAGTCACTGTAGAATGTTTACGTTTTTAAAATACAAAAGTATTCATCATTAGGCTATTATTTTATTTCCCTTTCGTACCGAAAACATACCGAACCGTGACCCCGAAACCGAGGTACATACTGAACGTAGTCCCTTCCTCTGACCTCCAGATATGTGAATGAAAATGGGTTCTATGGGTACCGACCCTCTGAATGAGGTCTGAGGATCGGATCTCAATGCGTCTTGAGTGAGTTCACACTGATGGTATGTGTCCACAGCCTCCGTGCTTTCCACGCTCCCCATTCATTGTCTATGTAAGCAGCCGTGCAATGCATTCTGGTAGCGTGGCGTCGCGATTCGAGAGACTAGGCATCACGACGCCCGCTCCTCATTTGCACAAAGTTGAGGGCTTGTCTACTTTATGCAAATCACGGGCGTCCGACGCGACTCGCCGCCTCTCCAAACTCCAGAGGATCTTTTAAACTAAACGTTGTTGATCCAAATTAAAGACAGATTCATCAACTACATGGATTATTTCTCGCCTCAAATGTTTTCAGAAACACATTTCAGTGAACTATTTACGTGAAATAAGAGAAGAAAGTTTCCAAACGAGCCTCCATACTGGTTCCGGTTTGAAAGCTGGGAGCAGCAGCCAACGGCGGGAAAGCGTTCGTCCAATCAGGAGCCGAGTGCCTTGTTTCTAGGGACAGCACACCAAGCGTCCAATGTTGGGAAGCGTCGCGTCCCCTCGCCATAAAAAATGCCGCTGTGGACACGTACCATAAGAGTACTGTCCACTTGTTAATACCAGGTCTGAACAGCATGTTAATACCAGGTCTGAACAGCATGTTAATACCAGGTCTGAACAGGTCTGAACAGCATGTTAATACCAGGTCTGAACAGGTCTGAACAGCATGTTAACACCAGGTCTGAACAGGTCTGAACAGCATGTTAATACCAGGTCTGAACAGCTTGTTAATACCAGGTCTGAACAGCTTGTTAATACCAGGTCTGAACAGCATGTTAATACCAGGTCTGAACAGCATGTTAATACCAGGTCTGAACAGCTTGTTAATACCAGGTCTGAACAGCATGT